>NW_004524827.1:356785-359658 GCF_000260255.1 Octodon degus | reverse complement strand
TGGCATGTGGTGCTGGGGAATTGAACCGCGGTCCCTGTGCTTTGCTAAGCTTGTTCTAAGTAGGTGCTTTAGACCACTGAGCCATCTCACCAGCCCCCTATATATATTTTTTTCCATTTCTCTGATTACATTTGTCTTTTTTTTTTGTCTTGTAAAATACCTGTCCTAGTCTTTTGCTCTTTTTCTGTCTGCTCAGGGGAAATCACTCTAGTGGACAGTAATTTTGATTTTACTTTTTGTGGAGGAAGATGAAGCCTGCTGTGTGGATACACAGTGAATCTTAGGAAGTGGAAAATATTTTGGCTCACTAAAAGGAGTTAGAGGAGAAGTAACATTGGTATACCAGTGGTAAGGAGATCTAGGTAAGATATATAGATGGACTCTCTGGAATGGGTAGAACTTTGTAACTGAAATTAATACTGTCAGAGAGCATCCATTGCAAAGAAGAGCTTCAACAACCAGATGGATAAGATAGACTATCTTGTAGATTTTAGCTGAAATTTCTCCTTCACTATGCCATTTCTGGTGCAGTGAGGCCCATGAATGGGTAGTTACCTAGGTAGGAGTGGAGACCACTCCTGGGCCAAGTAGCATGGGCTTTATCTTTCCATGGTTGATTTAGTTGCTGCCATGGCTTAAGTGCCCAAGAAGGTAAAAAGCAGAGATTTATGCTGTGTCCTTGATATAGTACCAGCAAATGAGGGGACATGAGCCACATTGTGGTATCTTTACTTTATCACACCCCCTCTACTTTGAAGGGGACATATCTGTGTCACTGCAGTTTATCATCAGAGTAAGAATTTAATGGAGTCAAGTTATAACAGGTCTTAGGGGGCTGGAGGGATGGCTCAGTAGAATAAATGCTTCCCTGGCAAGCGCAAGGCCCTGAGTTCAGTCCCCGGTTCCAAAAAAAAAAGTTCTAACAGGTCTTAGGGGGCTAAGAAGATGGCTCAGTAGAATAAGCGCTTACTCCTTTAATTATCACATATCACTGTATTTTTCTTCTCGTTCTTTTTTCTTTGTTTCTTTTCTCTTTCTTTCTTTCTTTCTTTCTTTCTTTTTTTTACACATTTAGTACAGAGTCTCAATGCTATTATGGACTACTGGACTCTTTTAGAATATTTTGCTGAGTTAACACAAATGATGGAACTAAACAAAAAGGGGATACAGATGAATGTCCATTTTGTATCTGTGTATTCAAAATGGTTAGGATAGATATATAGTTACATTCTCTTCATGAATAGAGGGATTTGTTCTAATAGTATTTGTAAATAGAATATCATGTCCACATCTTGTAGAGCAAATAACCACTAGGAGGAGAGTATGCAATGTGTTAATTATTGAAACTGTCCTACCAATTTGATTTGAAACTGTCTCATTGCTATTTGTTTCTCAATAAAATTATGGAAAAAAATAATTTAGTACAGGGTCTACAAGATCTACAGGGTCTCAGGATCTATCAGTATCAGATCTTGTGTTGTCCTGAATGGAATCAACACATATATCAGATTTGAATTTGTCTTGCTTTCCTGTACTACATCTGTCCAGTCCTTATACCTTCTATATTTTTCTCCACAGGTTTCAGTCTTCCATAAACCCTTTGTACTCCTAACTCAGTTACAGCTTCTGCTTTCTAAAAGCACAATCTGCAAAAACCTCTTTGCTAGTGGTAAATGGGACACTCGTAATGTGGCATGTACTGAACAAATGATTACTCAAATTATCACTGATGGTGACTTGGAATAGGATGAAATTGAAGGGCAAAGCTTTGGGAAATCAAGTGACTGGAGCACTTAGTCCCTATGGTGACAATGATGATTGCAAAGGCTGTGGCTAGGCGTAACTGTTTCTGACGACCCTAGAGAGTTTATACACAAAACAATAAATTGAAGGACTTGAATGGATAACTCAGATCACAGTGAAAAATAAGTCTCAGTGCCAGCATTAAAGTACCTTTTAACCTCCTGGAGCTGCAGAACAGATATGCCTGGAGATCACGCTCAGGGACTGATTATAAATGTTGCAGAGGTACAGCATTAATTAAAGGAACAGCCTTACCAGGACTCCTAGGCCAAGTTAAAGATACTCCTGGGGAAAGAACAAGACCCTAACACACTGGGTGGAAATGTTTGGGCATAAACACATGAGGAGAAAATTTTAACTCCCAGATACTCCTGAGACTTTCTTGCCAATAGAAATAACCCTATATCCCTGCTAAAAGATGCCAGTCTTCCCCTTCATGAAAATCTTCTAGTGACTGCCATTAAAATGTTTGCTTCACAAGGAATATTGATTCTCCTCAGGACCAACCCCTAGAACCTCTCATTGCTTCCACTGACATACAAAGTATTAGATCTTGGCATAGCCAAGATGTGTAAGTGCCCAAGATGAAGGTGATGTTGAAGTGGATCTGTTAAGTGCCATCTCTCAGTGTCCATCTTCAACTATACTCTTAGAAGGATTGAATTGGAGGGTGACTCATTGCCTTGCTTTGTTCAAAACTTAAGAGTTTCCCACATTGTGGGATTTTCAGCGTGAAAACCAGTAAAACAACAGGAAAAATGAGTTGGCTATCCTCCTGGGAGGACACTGTCATCATTAAGGCATCAGAAAAATACATTAGGAAAGAAAAAAAAAATACATTAGGGAGGGTAGCCATCTGCATTAATGAAGAGCCTGGTGCAATATCCTCTACAACCCAGACATGATATAAGAGAAGATTAAGTAGAACTGGATTCTGTGACTTCAGTAGGGTCCTAAAGGGTACAGAATAGGTGATGCTATTTACCTGTCAGAACTAAGGTGGGAGCAAATTAACATAATAAAGTACAGGGATACTGTGGTAATCGTAGCATTTTCTCTGAGTCTGTTCC
>NW_004524827.1:346785-351785 GCF_000260255.1 Octodon degus | reverse complement strand
GCATTGGGTTAGGTCTACATCCCTTGAATCTCTGTTACCAATTTTTTTTTCAGTACTTGGGATTGAACTCAGGAACTTGTGCTTGCCAGGCAAGCACTTATTCTACTGAGCTATCTCCCCAGCCCTGGAAGTTTATATTTGTAATCCCATGGATAAGTTATTGGAATCCCATCAAGTTAATTTTAATCTCCGAGAATAAAGACACTAAAGCATATTTGTAGTTATAGGGAGCCAAGGTTTCTTAAGTCCAGCGATGATGGCAATCTAGAACAAAGGCTGAACCCAGATTTTGTTTATTCATGAAGGAAGAAGTGGCTTGAGGATGAGTGACTGTGAGAATACCAGGAAGTAGGAGAGTGCCATGAGCTGGGCCAGGTAGGAGGCCTGCATTCACCTCTGCGATACGCAGAGAGAAGGGCATGCAAAGAGTAATCTGCATTCCACAATTGAGATAGTATCAAATGTTTTGGAGTCAGTGCTTCAGCGCTGAAGTGTAATCTTTCAAGCCCCCGCAAGTCATAGCTTCTATCTCAGGCTCAACTCTGGTGGGACAGTGTGAAGCACTGTCTCTTTGTCTCGTCTCATTCTGGCTCACCCTAGAGAGGAGCAGGTGGGATTGTGGGGAAACCTGCCTGCTATCTTCAAAGACTATCAATGGTACCTCAGCTAGACTGATTATTGCTTAAAGCCAATTGAAGGGAGAAGGAAAAGTCCTAGCCAGCTCTGTACCTATCAGTACATTGAAATAGAGTCAGGCACAGCCAAAATGGAGATGATAGCTTTTCTTTCAGGGAAAGTAGCCCAGGTGGTCACCCACAAGTTTTTTTTTTTCCCCATCTTCTAGCTTGTGTAATTTTTTGTTTGGTGATACTGGCTTCATTCAGGCCAGGTTAGTGCTTTTCTAGCGAGGTACACCCCCAGCCTTTGAGTGATTTTTTTTAAAAGCTGGCACCTCCCATTTCTTCAGTAGCCTTCCATTGAACTACTAGTGCTACCCCTTTCTGTAAATGGGGGAGAGCTCAAAGTGCTTAGAAGTTCATTTTTCCCTGGTGGCCTGTTGCCACTAACTGACAACTACGGGCCTGAAATGCCCAGCCCCCTTGTGTCATGCTGGCTAAATTCTGTGTAACCTAGGTTCTAGATCTCACTAAGGAACCAGATGGTGGTGAATGCTTCATTTTGTGCTTTTGTCCTTATTCCCTCCTCTGACCAATAACCTTTACTCTCTTACTTGTTTCTCCTGGGAACTCTTCCTCAATGAACTACTTGTGCTCAAATATTCATGTGAGGATCTGCATCTATGAAACATGATCTGTGATAGAATATATGCATGTAAAAATGCTCAGTGAACTGGAAGACAGCTTCCATACAAACACAGGCCTAATAATAAGTCCAGGACCTATTCTAACAGTTTTTGTGCCGTGTACAGACAAAGCTCATGTTTGATTATTTATACCACTACTCAGCATCCTACAGTTGGTGCTATGATCAGGGTCCATATTAGTAGTAATAATAACAGCTAATCTTTGTGGAACTTTTCACTTATACATTGGAGACTGTTCTAGGCATAGTTTGGTTTTTAAGAGACTGGGTTGTGTACTACTACCTCCCTCCTTCATCTTGGCTCTGCTTTGGTCAAGTGGTGCAAGTTACTGAATGAGTCATCATTTCTGGAGTTCGGGTTTTTTTTTCTTTTTTTGCGGTACCAGAGATTGAACTCAGGACCTTGCACTTGCCAGGCAATCGCGTATTCTACTGAGCTATCTCCCTGGCCCCAGTTTGGGGGTTTCTTTGAGACCAGGTCTCACTGTGTAGTTCAGGCTGGCCTTGAACTCACTATGTGTCCCCGGGGAGCCCTGAACTTGTGGTACTCCTCCCATGTTAACATTATCCAGGTGCTGGGATGCCTGGCTGGAGCTGAAGTTTTTTTTGTTTCTGTTTTTTTTTGGTGGAACTGAGGATTAAACTCAGGCCCTTGTGCTTGCCAGGGAAGCACTTATTCTACTGAGCCATCTCCCCAGCCCTTGTTTTTTTCTAATATTAATTTTATTTTATTTTGTAAAGAGTTTTTAAGAGATTGAATTACTCACAGATTTAACAGTGTTCTCCTAGCTACTTCATCTTTACTTAAAAAATTGTTTAGAGGGGCTGGGGAGATAGCTCAGTAGAATAAGTGCTTGTCTGGCAAGTGCAAGGACCTGAGTTCAAACCCCGGTTCCGGAAAAAAAAATGGATTAGAATTTGGAAAAGGGAGGAGTGTGTGTCATTTGAGGCCCTGCAATTCCAGCAGATACTGGTAGCCTTGTTTAACAAAGAAAGAAATAGAAACTTGGGGAAGTTAATTAACTTGCCCAAAGACCATGCAGATGAGTAGTGAAATCTAAGTTCAAAGCCCAGCAGTGGGGCTGGGAAGATTGCTCAGTGCTACAGCATTGCCTGACATGGGGAAACTGTGGGTTCCATCCCCAGCACTGTAAAAGGAAAACAAAATGAAACCTCCCCAGCAGCATAAAGTTAAGAAGATGAGCTCTGGAGCCTGACTGATTTGGTTTGAAGTGGGAAAGAAGAAATGGAAATTGAAGGGAGAACAATAAAGAAAATCTGAGAGGAGGCAATAATAATGTTCATAATCTCAATGCCGTTAAAGCCTAGCACACAGGTACTGTGTTCACATCCCAGCAGCAAACTCTGTTCATCTTAGTCCTGTGACCTTAATAAATCTCCCTCATAAAGGCCTGGATCAATCTCTCTGCTCCCTTCTCTTCCTACTCTGCCTCCTTCCTTCAGTTTCTTACAAACTGAAGCCCTAACTCTACACTCTGACACAGGTAGGGAAACAGCTTTTCTCTTGAGAAAGAAACAGTTTACATAGGCTGAAGAGAGATATGTTGACTTGGCATAAATAGGTTTAGCTTAAAATATAGAAATTATCAGGTAGCATATTTCAAAGAACCTTTCATTTTGGATCTTAGAAAACCTTTTGCATTCATTCTTCAATTAGTTTGCTATCTTGTTTTTTTTTTTTTTTTTTTTTTTGTGGAACTGGAAATTGAACTCAGGTCCTTGCGCTTGTCAGGCAAGCACTCATTCTACTGAGCCATCTCCCAAGCCCCTGCTATCTTGTTTTTATGTTTCTTTTTTGGTCTCATATATTTTCAAAGAAGTGGTAATGAAACTGCTTCAACTTACAAATAACTAAAATTAACCTAGCCCTCTGCATCAACTGTCAACAAAATTACTCAACCCCTAGTTTTTACTCCACATTGCAGTTCCTGATATTTTGAGTCAGTGAGAGAGCATCAGGGAACAATACTCTTACCTGCTGAGACAATACCTGATGTTGATAGTAAAGAACAGGAGAGACAATAACAAAGATGCAAAAGATAGGGTAACTTTGCAATCATATAGAGCAAAAAAAGCCAATTAACTCTGAGTAATTCCTAAAGGAGTCATCATATCATGTGAAAATAGTGCCGCAGGTGCTGTGAGAAGAGAAAATCAAAGGGCAACATTGTACTCAAGTCATACCACATTTGTGTCATACTGAGTAGTGTGCATACCGCTTACAGTTCAGTGTTTGGAAGGAGAAATCATTGTGATGTGTGGTATGGTAAACCACATAAAGAAAAATATGATAGCTCAGTGGATCACAACGCCAGCCAATTTTATCCTCCAAGAGAATTTAGCAATATCTGGAGACATTTTTGATTGTAATAGTTGGGGTGTGCGTGTGTGTGTGTGTGTGTGTGTGTGTGTGTGGTGGGTAGGGTGCTGTTTTATAACTGGTATCTAGTGAGTTAAGGCTGAGGATGTTAAAAAAAATCCTACAGTGTGAGTACCCCCTCCCAAAACATGAGCAAAGAATTATCTGGCCCAAAATGTCAAGAGTCCAGGGTTGAGAATGTCTGCTATAAATTAAATTGAGAAATATATACAAGTAACAAGCCAAGACTCCTAATCACTAGTAGCTATAGTGTTTTTCCTTTTCTCTAATCATTATTTATTTATTTGGTACAGGGCTCGCTACACAGTTTGGACGTGTAGTGATCCTCCTGTCTCACCTTCCCCAGTGCTGGGATTACAGGCATGTGCCACCACGCCCAGTTTCGGTGGCCGGCTTGGTGCTCAGGGTTGGTGCCCAGCTCCATGTTTCACTTTTTTAAATAGAGGACAATGATACATGAAGATTCACAATGTATTCTTTTTACTTTGTATGTATTTGAGATTTTCCCATAATAATGACACATGAAAAGATCAGAAGGCACTTTCTTTTTTTTAATGTATTTAGTACAGGGTCTAGTATAGCCTCTCAAGCTCTGGGATTACAGACGTGCACCACCACACCCAGTCTCAAACAAAGTCTCAGCACGCCCTGAGGGCACAGCCAGCACAGCGTGTGAGGGATTCAATCCCCATCAGTGTGTCTGCCTAAACAGGCTCTTTTTAATCTGCTGAGCAATCTCCCTGGCTCAGAAGGCACTTCTTGAAATGACACAAAAGTTTCATTTTATTTTTTTACAGCATATATATATATATATATATATATGTATATATATTGTATTTGGTACAGGGTCTCACTGAGCCGCTCAAACTCTTAGTGAGCCTCCTGTTTTCAGGCTCCCCAGTGCTAGGATTGCAGGCATGCCTCATCACACCCAGACTCAGTCTGGGCTCAGCATGGCTGGGGGCAGGGCCAGGTGCCCTGGATGAACCCCAGTCCCTGCGCTTGCCTCCTAAGCAGGGCTTAGCCTGCTGCACTATCTCTCCCACCCTCTATTTCTACTAGTACAGGTTTGCAGTACATAATGGTTACATTCATTATTAAGAGTTGATACATGTACCTGACAGATCTCAGTTTTTTAAATCCTCTTTCCGGGAACTTTCCAGAACGTGCTGAGAGGTGGAGGAGCGGCGGCTGCTCGACCTGCACATGGCTACCCGCTCCTTCCTGTCTACCCAACCGCGGCCTAGCCCACTCACCGCCTGTAGAAAATGGTGAA
>NW_004524827.1:342417-345306 GCF_000260255.1 Octodon degus | reverse complement strand
TATAAAACTGTTGACCACTCCTAGTTACATTGCTTTTCCCTTCTCTTTGGACCATGATAAGCGCTTGAGTTGTGACTTCAGAGCTGGGTAACTTTGAAGTTAAAGTGAAGAAACCACATGAAAAGGTAATTTGCATGTGTATTATAAGAAGGTGTTCCATAGGTATGTTACAGGCTTACTTTAACCCATTTGACTTAATGCTCCAAAGTAACTGTAATTTAATGGTAATAGTATAGCAAATTATGATGAATAGCTTTACTTGTATGTTAAAAAAGTCATATGTTCACATGCTTATTCTGGGTATCAGAATTTAAGCAATTGTTAAAATGTATGAATGTCTTAATATACTGATTACAAAGCAAAAAAAAAAATCCTCTTTCCTACCCTCCCTCTGCATCTCTTCACCTCTATCTTTTGATCTCATTTCCATTTAAAAAAAGCTCCTTACTTACTATCTCTTGTTTTGCTCTTTATTTATATTTTGAGTTTCTCATATAGGAGAAACCATGCAATATTTAAGTTTGTACATCTCATTTATTTCACTTAATTTTATGGTCTGCAGGTGCATCTATTTTCCTACAAATGACTTAAGTTTATTCTTTATGGCAACGTGGTATGCTATTGTATATAAACATCACATTTTCTTTAAACATTTGTCTGTGATGGGCACATAGGGCATTTCTAAGATTTAGTTATTGTGAGTTGTGCTGTTAGATACATGGGTATGCATGTATCACTGAAGATGATGTCTTCAGCTGTTTCAGGAAGATACCTAGAAGGGGAATAGCTGGATTAAATGAGATTTCTAGTTTTAGTTTTTTGAGGAATCTCCATGGATTTCTTTTTTTGTTTTTTAATTTTATTTATTTATTTATTTATGTGTGTGTGTGTGTGTGTGTGTGGCCAGATCAGCCCACTAGGGGGCGGGGCTGGCTGGCATGTGGTGCTGGGGGATTGAACTGCGGTCCCTGTGCGTTGCTAAGCTTGTTCTAAGTAGGTGCTTTAGACCACTGAGCCATCTCACCAGCCCCCATAGATTTCTTTAGTGGTTATACTAGTTAACATTCCTGTCAACAATGTAGAAGGGTTTCTTTTTTTCCCCACAACCTCACCAGCATTTCATATCATTTGATTTCTTTGTGTGTGTGTGTGTGTGTGTGTGTGTTTTAGGGAAGGGTCTACAGGGTGTTCAGGGTCTCACTACTAGATCAGGCTTATGGTGATCTACCTGTTTACAGCCTCCTAAGAGCTGGAATTACAGGCGTGCGCTACCACGCCCAGTCTCAATTGCCATCTCAGTGCGCTCCAGGGCCCGGGCCTGCATGGCAGGCCTGAGATCGAACCCTCAGCACCTGTGCCTGCTTGCAGGTGCTTTAATAAGCTGAGCTATTTGGCCGGCCCTCATTTGATTTCTTGATGATGGACATTCTTGCTGGGATAAGATGGACTTTCGCTGTTATTTTAATTTGCATTTCTCTAAAGCCAGCAATGCTACACATTTTTTCATGTATTTATTGACCATTTATATTTCTTCTGAGGAGTATGTATTCACTATACTTTCCTAGTTGTTAATTGGACCTTTTATTTTGGGGGGATTATATTGGGTTCCTTATATTTCTAGATATTAGCCCTCTCAATGAAGAGTAGCTGGCCAATGTTTTCCCATTCTGTTGGTTGTCTCTGCACTCTGCTGGTGGTTTCCTTTGCTGTGCAGAAGCTTTTAAACTTGATATGACCCCATCTGTTGGTTCTTGATACTGTTTCTTGTTGCAGTGTTTGTGAGAGAGAGGTTACTGAAATTGAATGATATACATTTCCTAGGAAATAATATACAATGTAGCACTCTCCTAACCCCTTTCTATTTTTTTGTTTTATTTTGTGGGGTTTTTTTTTTGTATTTTAGGGAAGGGTTTACAGGGTGTTCAGGGTCTCGCTACTAGATAGGACTTGTAGTGATCTGCCTGTTTACAGCCTCCCACAAGCTGGGATTACAAGGGATCTCCGCCATGCCCAGTCCCAATTGCGGTCTCAGTGGGCCCTGGGGGCAGGGCTGGCAAGGCAGGCCTGGGGATGGAACCCCCAGCCCCTGTACCTGCTTGCAGACACTTTAATCTGCTGAGCTATTTGGCCAGCCCTTGTTTTGGTTATTTTGGTTTTGAGCCTCGTCATGTAGTTCAAGGTAGTCTTGAACTCATATAGCTCAGGCTGGCCTTAACTCACAGCATTCTTCTTGCCTCAGCCTTCTGAGTGCTGTGGTTGCAGCTGTGTGCCACCATGCCCACTGACCTCAACCTATTGTGAATGTGACCTCTTCCTTGAACAGTTTTGTCAGTACAAGTAAATCTTGCTCATTTGAAAAAACTTCCAAATTTAAAAGATCTTAGTTTTAGGGATCATACATTAATATATATGTGGTATAGTATTTTCATTTTTTATGTGTATTTTATAAACTTTCTGCCAAATATGTATTTCTAAAATTGTATTTTGAAAAGTAGCACAAATAGAACACAGGATATTGTTTGTCATTCATCCCAAATGAGAGGGAAGACTTAACCCCTACTCTCTGAGTACTGTTTGATAATTAACTCTATGGAATAAATGGATAGTAAACTGGAGAGAAGATATACAATTTTATTATATGTGTGGGACATCACATGAAAAAAAGGTGAATATCCCCAACCCAGTGAGATCTAAAGCTTCTCTATAGGAAGAGAGGGGTAATGTAGAAAACTTAGTGGCAAGTAAGTTTTGAGAAAGATGAATAGGCCCTCAAAAGAATAGGTGAAAGGCTGTGACTAAATATGCTTATTATATTGATCTCCAGTCTTTTTTTGTGGTAAGAGGTTTTTTTTTCTTTCTTTTTTTTTCTTTTCTTTTTTTTTTTTTTTT
>NW_004524827.1:329197-342317 GCF_000260255.1 Octodon degus | reverse complement strand
TTTTTTTTGGTGTGTGGGGTAAGAGTTTGACCTTCCTTGGTTGATAATACATCCCTGCTGGGGATTCATATCAAATGAGTTTCTTCTCCAAGTGTACTCAGTTTGAACTGAACATAATGAAAGCATTATTGAAAAATGTGGGTGCTTAAAAAATTATTAGAGTAAGGGCTGGCCAAATAGCTCAGCGAATTAAAGCACCTGCAAGCAGGTGCAGGAGCCAGGGGTTTCATCCCTCCAGACTGCCAAGCCAGTCCTGTCCCCTGGGGTGCGCTGAGACAGCAATTGAGACAGGGTGTGGTGTTGCACACCTGTAATCCCAGTACTTGGGAGGCTGTAAACCAGAGAATCACTATGAGTCTGACCTAGTAGTGAGACCCTGAGCACCCTGTAGATCTTCCGTAAAATACAAAAAAAAAAAAAAAAGAAAGAAAAAAGAGTAAAAGACATATTTCTATTAATCCCATTTGAAATACTCCCCTTCACTTTTAACACAATCATTCTATTTTCTTGCTACTTTATGAAGCAGCTCTGGAAGTCCTCTTTCACAAGTACCTTTCATTGTACCGTTATGGTTCTGCTGTGATGTCACAAATCTATTCAAAATATTTAACTTCATGGTCACTTTGACTTTGAGGAACAGCCAAAAGTTGCACAGTGCCAGATCCCATGAGGACAAACAATAATGTTTTATGAATCTGCCTTTCTGTTGGAAAGCTCATGGCAGTAGTGTTCACTGTATTTTTGATCCCACCATTTAAAAACTTGTGAAAGAGGACTGCTGCTAGCACTGCTACTGAAAGTGGCAAGATGATGGAATAATTGTGTTCGACGTGAGGGATTTTCAGGGGAATTAATGGCAATGCATCCTTACTGCATTTTAAAAAACTATAAATATGAACTATTTTTGATCACTCCTGTATTTTGGTGTAGCATTTCTGGTGTTTTTTTTTTTTTTTACTGTGTATTGAACTCAGGACTTTGTGCTTGCCAGGCAAGCACTTATTCTACCAGGCTATATTCCTGGCCTGGGTAGCATATTTCTGGATCTCCTTTAATTCAGATTCCTGAGTGCTGACATTTTACATTTGTTTACTCATGCTATTAGTTTACCTCCTTTCCTTTTGTTACCAGGGTTTGGGGATATTGGAGTCTCCTTTTGGAAGTGGTTTCTAGGTTCTTTTTCTCCTGAGCAAAGAACAAGCCCAGAGGTTCCTTCCTTTCATTAAAGGAAAGGAAAGAAGCAAGCTCTGCAGAGTGTTTGACCAGATAAAAGTAGAAAAGAAGTATACTCCACAGCATGAGGGTGGACCACCATGGAGTGGGAACACAGTGGCAAAAACTCATTGTATACTGTGCTTTTGTATCACTCACTCAGCTGACATTAGCTATCCTATGGAAAACCTCATTTTCTCACAGAATGTCCAAGTGCAGGGCTTTGGAGCTGTTTTGTACACCTTTCGAGATTTTATAATTAACAGGTCATACCAACTTCCCTAGCAGTTTTGCCATGATCAAATTTCCTGGATCACCTCCTCTTCTTCCTTCTTTGTATTGGGGGTTGTATCCAGGTCTTCCTGTGTGCTAGGCAAGCACTCTATCACTGAGCTATATCCCCAGCACCCTCCTCCCCACAGCTCTTGATTGACCCCAGTACCATAGTAAGTTTTTTTCACAATTAGCTACAACCTCAGCCTTTTCTTTATTTTGAGACACGGTCTCCATGCTAATTTGCCCAGACTGGGCATGAATTTGTGATTCTACTTCAGGCTCCCAGAGTGTTGGGATTATAGGCATGTACCACTATAGCCAGCTAGCCTGTCTGTTTTCAGTGACCTTGACAATTTTGAAGGTGCAAGCCAGTTTTGTTTTTTATTTCTTCCCCTGTACTGGGGATTGAAACCAGTGCTCAAGTTGCCCAGGCTGGGCTGAAACTTGTGATTATCCTGCTTTTGCCTCACGGAGTGCTAAGGTGACAGGCCTGTGCCACCAGGTCCAGCACTAGTCAGTAATGTAAATGGGGGGGAGGTACTGGTTATTGAATTCAGGGTCTTTCCACTGAACTGCATCCTCCAAACCCCTTTATTTTTTATTTTGAGACAAGGTCTTGCTTCAGGTCAATGCTTTTATAGACTGTCCCTCAATATGGATTTGTTTGATGCACCTTCATGATTAAATTCAGGTTATATAAATTTTGGACACGATTTTTATTCATGTATTTTTCTTTGGGGGCACGATTAATACTATTAAAAGAAACTGAAAAAAGAACTACTAAAAAACTGCCTAGTGGTTTTTCTAGCACCTAGGAGTCACATGATAATCATTTACCCTATTTCTGTGGGCATTAATTTAATTTTTGTGGTGTTGGAGATTGAACCTTGGGGTCGGGGAGATGGTTCAGTAGAATAAGTGCTCCCCTGGCAAGCGCAAGGGTCTGAGTTCAATCCCCAGTTCCTAAAAAAAAAAAAAAAGAGAGAGAGAGAGAGACTGAACCCAGGGCCTCCTGGTGAGTTCAATAGTGCTTCACTGAAAAAAAAAAAAAAAAAAAAAAAAAAGAGATTGAACCCAGAGCCTCCTGGAACCTGGGCAAGTGCTTCACTGAATTATTCCTTCAAACATGGACAAATTTATTTGCATAACATAGGATGATATCTGCTGTGCTTTCCGATGATCCAGTCGGTATTTTATCCCATACTTAAGTTTGTACTGCGCGATGTAAATACTTTGTTTCCACTTGCGCTTACGTCTACTTGGCTGACACAGTGTGTTTTCCAGTGCTAAATAGTATCCTTTTGTTATATTGTTAGTTACTTAATAAATTCCTGCACCTTGCCTAAGACATATTGTTATTATTTATGTTTCTGTCTTCCAAACTGTTAGTCTGTTTAGGGTAGGTAGCATCATGGTATGTTGTTTCTTTGTCCCCAGTGTCTGGCACATACTGGTTGCTTGAAAAATACGGTTTGAGTTAGGCACCTGGTGAAGATAAGGACCGCAAGCTGGCCTTGGGAGGGCACTTCCCGGTTTTAAAGGAAAGTAAGGGCGGGGACTGTGGAAAGCTCGATCAATTTGGAGTCACTTTGAGAAGGAACTCAAGGGTCTCAGCCACCTCCTTGAAGGCCGGGACTTAACGCTTTCGCAGGCTGGGGAAGAAGCTGGAGCGGGAAATAAAAAACCGAACCAACAGCTCCCGGCATTCCCCGTGGGCGGTGCTCCCCTTTGACCCCGTGCTCGCGTGCTACACATCCGGGCTTCTGTTACTAGTGAGGGGAAGATGGCGGCCGCGGCTGTGGTAGTTCCCGCAGAGTGGATAAAGAACTGGGAGAAATCAGGGAGAGGCGAATTGTGAGTATTTGAGCGAAAGGCGGGCGCTCGGCCTGGCCGGGTTAGGGTATCAGCACCACTCTCAAATAGGGAGGGAGGCCGGGGAGAAGATGGGCCCCCTCCCCCACCCGGGCGGCGGGCGTGGATGGTTGACTGGGAGTTTCGAACTCTGAGATGATCTGTCCTGGCAACCGGGTCGGCCTCCTCTTCTTATCCGACCTCCTTGAAATCCCAGTTGCCTACAGTAGCCTGGCTTCCTTTAACCTCTCAGCTGAGCTCCCAGTTTGCCCCTGCGGATCTCAGCTCGATGTCTTTTTGTCCCCCTCTTCGCTTGCTCCTTTCTCTTTATGGGTTTGCACTGGAGCGATTCGGACTTGCCATCGCTCTCTGTCCCATTTCTTCACCCAGCAGCCCTTTGACTCCGCAGTTTGGAGCCTGGCACCTCCTTTGCCCAAAGTCCGAGGAGGGCGAGCTGTCCCGGACATGCTTCCCTCCTCTCCACTCGCCGCCAGGAAGCCCGGGGCGTCGCCGAGGTCCCCGCCTGGCACCTTGCGTCCTCCTGGGCAGCGGTGTCGGGGACTGTCCCGGCCTTGCGTGGCGCCGCGGGGCGTGGGGCAGTGTGGCAAGGATCGCCGCTTTCCCCGAAGACCAGCCGGCATTTAATTTATTTATATATTTTCCTCTGTCTTTTCACCTTAGAGCTATTTCGGGTTGGAGTCAACTTTCGTCACTAAATGTTTCCTAAGCCCCATTTTGTCCTGGAACTATAACTAGTTTGGTAACTCTCCAAGCTTCTTGAGAACCTAGGGTAACACGTTTCCATTAGTCATAAAACTTACTCCTCCCCTCTCCCCTAGTGTAATAAGGGACAGTAATTTGCCATACCGGCCGTTTCCTCACCCCGAATTTCGGCGCTCCACCCGCCCCTTCCGGAAAAAAAAGATCGGTTAAGCAACAAAACCACCGATTTCAAAACATAATTTAGTGGTAATTTATTTCTCTAAATAGATTTGTCAGCTAAAGCTGAATCCTGCATGAGATTAACTTGTCAAAGTCATTTTGGCCCTCTCGACCGCATTTAATTCTTTCAGTAGCCAGTTTAAGGTTGCCAGTAAGAAAGATACTATGAATCTTTTACTTTGTTACTTAGAAGTGCGCGTGCCGCTTGTTGCCTGCTACTGCGCTCGTAGTAGCTGTTGCTAGCCTGTATGGCTTTTAAATCCCCCCAGCACTGTTTCATAAAACTTAACAGTGTGAGCTCTAGAATTGGATTGCGTGAATAAGCGGCTGCCTTAGCCACTTAACTAGCTGAGTGACCTTGGGTAAGTTCTTTAACCACTTTGACTGTTTCCCCTTGAGTAAATTGGAAATAATAAGTACTCTCCTCAAAGGATTGTTGTGAAGACTAATGCCTGTAAAGCACTTGGCTTATAGTAAGTGCTCAAGTGATAGCTATTAAAAGTAATATTATTACAGCCTTTAGAATATTTAAACTTCTCAGGACAGCTCCTACACTGAAAGACTGTACTACTCAGGTTAGCAATTAATTGGTCCGTGACTCTTTCATGTGTATTTACTCTTGTACACTAATGAATTGAGAGGCTCTTGAAGAATAGGAACTTTCTCATGTCTTTTGGTCCAGCATCTCACCTCCTTTTAGTGCATACGTCTAAATGCTTATTGGTTTATTAACCAAGACTTTTGATATATTTATGTATGTACTTCTTAGTGAACAGCAGTCAGGTCTCTCCTGTGCCAGAGGTTGGATGGCAAGTAAATCAATCAAGATCATTATCTTAGGGTAATCACCCCCAAACCGATAAAGCAGTTTATTACTGTTTTGTTTACTTTTAAAGTCAACTCATTTATTTAGGGGCTGTATTCTTGGTGGGTTGCTCAGCTTTCTCCTTCCAGCTGCATTTTTTTTTAGGTATTGGGGAAGTGATGTGATTTACAAGCTCAGTCCCAAGCTGCTGTTTTTGACAGTTATTATTATTGCTTCCACCTTAGAATGACAGGTATTTGGGCTAGTAGATGAAATTCTGCTTGGCTTCTCACTGGCAGTGGTTGGAGAAAAGCTAAGTGATGTAGGTGGTCAAAATGGTTGGTTAAAGTAGTTCACTTTATAGCTATTTACTTGGTTTGACCCACCTTAGTTCCTGATAGAAGAGCTGCTTAAAGACTGTTACTAAAAATAAATAAATAAATACTGTTACTAGGATTTAGAGATGTATGAAAATGTTGCATGGCTTGTGGAATGTATTTGAATTATAGTAAATACAAATTAATCTAGTCAGCTTTATAATTATATTCTGTTATATAAAGAGGTTTAAAATTATATGACAGAAGTGAAATATTTTTAAAAGTCAAACTTCACCACTTTTATTTATTTGACCTATTTTTTTCTATGAAAACTTTACTGCATGTAGCCTAATGAGAATTTTTGGACCTTGCTAAAGGTAGTTGTTAGCATATTCATTTTGCTAGAGTAAATGATTTTGTTAATATATTACAAAAAATCCTTTGTCTGAAATTAAAGCGTCTCAAATATAAAAGAACAACAGGAAATAATTAAAAACAGAGGTAGAGTGTCACCAAATTATCAGTGAATCCATTTGGAGATGGGTTTGGAATATGACATATTTATAATTGTATCTTAGGTGCATTTTTCCTTTTTAAAGAGAAATTAGCAGAGATTTATTTATTTATTTATTTATTTATGTATTTAGCTAGCGGAACCAGGGATTAAACTCAGGCCCTTGCGCTTGCCAGGGAAGTGCTTATTCCACTAAGCCATCTCCCCGGCCCCAATTAGCAGTTTTAATGACAGAAAATTTTCTTTTTAAAAATGTAAGATGTATTTCATGAGCTTGTGAGTTCATTTCTTGTCTGTCACTGCTTATCAGCAGCGTTCTGGGACTGGTAATCAGCTTCAGTGTCATCATGTTAAACGCAACATGAGATGTATGGAACATTTTATAACTTTCAAAGAAGGCAAATCCTTAAATACCTCATAAAAAGTAACTTCTAGATAGGTCTGGGTTTTGAAGAGTAAGTTTTGTTAGGTAATTAAAAAAGTAGAATTGTCGTTTGTCAAATGGTCCATCTGCCGCATACCTAGGTACCCTATAATATTTAGAGATACTGATTATGTTTTTAATATTAAATTATAGAACTCCTAAAATAATCTTTTATCACAGGGGCAAAAAAGAGAACTACCAAAATGTAAATGTGTTCTTTTCATTAATTAGAAGTTTCAATATGAATGCAGATTTTGAAATTTTGTATGTATGTAAGACAAGGATGTAATTGTCTTTAATTTTGGAATCTGTGTGTTAATTTCTTGATTGTTTCGTGTTAACCATAGGACTTGCCTGTGGTTTAGGAATAGACTTGCATGTACTGTTAGATCTAGTGGAGAACTTTTAGTACAAATCATTAACACAATGAACTTTGTAATTCTTTGTCATAAACAACCTTTAAAGGATGCTTTATGGTCTAAGTTTTTCTTTATTTTTTTAAATATATTAGTACTCGGTCTACAGGGTCTCACTACACAGATCAGACTTGTAGTGATCCTTCTGTTTTCAGCCTCCCAAGTGCTGGGATTACATGCATGCACCACCATATAATGTCTGATCTGAATTTCTTGGAAAGAAGTAGGAAGGGAGATAGAAACAGTTATACTACAAATTTTTAAATTTTGGTGCTTGAGATTTCCCCCAAGTTGCTCTAAGTTCAGCTGAAACTTATGTAGGCTACTGCTATATTTGTTTAAAAAGATTTCATAATGCTTAAATGTTAAAGTAGTGTAAGAGCTATTCACATACTTGTGCTTCTTCCTACTGTAAGTGCAAGAACTTTTATTAATTTGCCTTTTTAAAAATTCCTGTTTCTTCATAAATGTATATTTCAACAAGACAAACAATTATTTTGTCTCCATTCACTTTTGTGATCTATGTCTTTGTTCTGAACACTGATGACTGAGGTATTGTTTTAGTTAACATATATAACCTTTTTGGGCCCGGGGAGATAGCTCAGTAGAATAAGTACTTGCCTGGCAAGCGCAAGAGCCTGAGTTCAATCCCCAGTTCCAAAAAAAAAACATATATAACCTTTTTAAGAATTAAGTGAGGCGGGGGGCCGGGGAGATGGCTCAGTGGAATCAGTGCTTTCCTGGCAAGCGCAAGGGCCTGAGTTCAATCCCCGGTTCTGCCAAAAAATAAAACTAAAACAAACAAACAAAAAAATTAAAAAAAAAAAAAGAATTAAGTGAGGCATAGATGAGCATCAGCTGTTTATAGGTGAAACCAGGTTAATGTAAGCATAATCAAGTAGTTTGACTTGTGTTTTGTTTCTTTTTTGTTGGAAAATAGGGGAGCGAATAAGGTGAAAAGCTAAATATCCATGTTATTTCTGAAGTCTTTGGAAGAATGTAAGATATTTTATTCAGTTTTTCATAGATCTTTTCACAGAAAGTAAATTCTGTCCTTATTCTCAAGGATCCAATACAATATCTCCATACTACCACAAATCTGTCTTAAGAGTGGGTAGTAGTAAACTCAAATAAATAAATACACACACACACACACACACACACACACAATTTTTTTCTTTGAGACAGAATCTTGCTATGTAATTTAGGCTCATCTCAGACTCAAGAGATCCTCCTTCTGCCTTAGCCTTCTGAGTGTTGGGCTTGCAAGCATATTTGGCCTTTGAATGTTACTGAGGGATTAAAATAATAATTTGATTTTGCACCAAGACAGAAAATTATGTTACTTTTTAAAGACACATTAAAGTGGGCAATGGTTGGAGATTGCTTTGTTTGCCCCTCACCCTAATAATTTAATTACTAAAGCTGACATGTGTAGTAAGACAAATTTAGCATTCAAAAAGAATTGTTAAAGATATTTGCTGCTCTTAGTGGATTGCTTATCAAAAAGAGAACAGATAAATTTACACTACTCATTGGAGAAAATTCTCCCCGTCTATAATTAAGGAATAAATCTTTTATAATAGGGAAATATGAGTATTTGTCATGGAAGTGAATTGCCTGAATGTAGTAACCCACTAATGATTCTGGACACAGTTTGAACAAACTTTTGAAATATTAATAACCAATGTAAATATTATAATTTGCATCCTTAAGAATGTGTCCTAGTGACTGACAATATAGTACCATATATCAATTATTTTAAATTTATATAATGGTGACTATAACATCGGAAATCTTATTAAAGAAGATGTGCATTGTTAAAATAAGTAGAACATGAAGCTATTGAGAATGTAGGGAAGCAAATGCATTTACCATAAAAAGAAAATTTTAAACTGGGCTGGCCAAAGAGCTCAGCAGATTAAAGCACCTGCTTAGGCAGACACAGTGGCCAGAGTTCAATTCCTGCACTGTGCCAGCCCCAGCCCTGGGGTGTGCTGAGCCAGTGATTGAGACTGGGCATGGTGGTGCACCCTGTAATCCCAGCTCTTGGGAGGCTGAACACTGGCATATCACTGAGTACCATCTATGATCTATGTGGTGAGACCCTGTAAACCTTGTACTAAAATACAAAAAAAAAAAAAAAAAAACAAACCCAATTAAAAACTACAAGAAGGAAAATTCGACCTTGCATTTTAGTGGAGTTACCACAAAGGGAAAGATGAGATACTGTACTTGATTCTTTTTTTTTTTTTTTTTTGGGTGGAACCAGGGATTGAACTCAGGCCCTTGTGCTTGCCAGGGAAATGCTTATTTCACTGAGCCATCTTCCCAGCCCCCTATTTTTAGTCTTAAATGTTATTTATAAGGAGATTCTGTAAGACTAGAAATAGTATATCTAGCTATAAAAAAGAGTAAGAGATTTTTGTGTATCTGGGTATGGTGGTGCACCCCTGTAATCCCAGCACTTGGGAGGCTGCAAATAGGAGAATCACTGAGAGATCTATGTAGTGAAACCCTGTACTGCCGGCCCTGATTTCAATTAAAAAAAAAGAAATTTTTGTGTATGTATTCATTGGTTTTGTTTTTTAAAACATCGTTGTGCAACTTGTAAGAAATTTTTTTTTCTAAATCACGACATTTCACAAAAAATACATAAAACCTAAATGTAGAGCTTAAAGTATTGATGTACAATGCACACATAGTTAACACTCAGGTCAAGGCATTATTACCTTCTTTCCTTATTAAAGCAAAGCCTTCTTACCTCCTTTTGATAACCATTATCTTGAAACCTAAGGTTTTCTTCTTCCTTGTATTTCTCTGTTGTTGTTTTGGGGAGTGGCTTTTTGACACGTTCTCACTATGTAGTGCAGGTTGGTCTTGAATTCGCTTATGTGTCCCAGGTTGTCTTTGATCTCATGGTGATCCTTCTACCTCAGCCTCACAAGTGCTGGCTGGGGTTACAGGTGTGTACTATGATGCCCAGCTCTTCCTTGTTTCTTTTTACAGTTTCACTAGTAAGTTTGTTTTTGAGCTTCATACAAATGAAATTGTAAGATATATATTCTGTCTGGTTGCTTTTGCTCCACAGTTATATCCTTAGGATCCATCTGTATTGTTGCATGATTATAGTTTGTTTTCTAGTTGCATGGCATTCTATTATAAAACTATGTACTTTATTTTATTTATTTATTTTGTATTTTAGGGAAGGGTCTACAGGGTGTTTAGGGTCTCACTACTAGATCGGACTCATAGTGACCTGCCTGCCAGTTTACAGCCTCCCAAGAGCAGGGATTACAGGCCTGTGTTACCACGCCCAGTCTCAATTGCCATCTCAGCATGCCCCAGGGATGGGGCTGGCAGGACAGGCCTGAGGATCAAACCCTGGCCCCTGTGCCTGCTTGCAGGCCCTTTAATCTGCTAAGTTATTTGGCTGGCCCTTTTATTTTTTTATGTTATTGATGAGTATTTAAAAATATTTTTCAGGCCAGTGAGATAGCTCAGTAGAATAATCACTTCCCTGACAAGTGCAAGGATCTGAGTTCAATCCCCAGTTCTGCCATTGGGGATACACACACACACACACACACACACACACATATTTTTTTTTTCCAGCTATTGACAGTACCAATAGAAACATTGTTATGAAATTGTCTTGTATACAAGCCAAGATTGGAGTGTATACTCAAGTGTCCTGAGTTATAGATTACATGTTATTAACTTCAGCTCTATTAGTGCCAAATTATTTCTGTTTTGTTTTTGCGGGACCAGGCAAGTGCTTATTCTACTGAGCCATCTCCCCAGCCCTGCCAAGTTATTTCATTACATATTCTTATCAACAAAGTGAGAATTGACCTTTTTTCTTTTTTCATTAACAGTTGATATCATCAGACTTTAGAGTTTTTGTTAGTATGATATGTGATGATATTTTGTATTTTATTTGTTTTTTTATGTATTTGGTTGTTGTGAGGTCTCACTATACAGCTCAGACTCACAGTAATCCTCCTGCTTTCAGCCTCCCCAGCACTGGGATTATAGGCGTGGGCCACTATGCCTGGACTCTGGCTGGCTCAGCTCTCCCTGGGGGGCAGGGCTGGCAGTGATATGTGCTGGGGATTGAATGGCAGTCCTTGCCAAAACAGGTGCTTTAGACTACTGAGCTATCTCGCTGGCCTCCATAGCTTGTATTTTCATTAAGCATCTTTTTTATGTTATTGATCATTTAGAGTTCTGGTTTCTTTTTATTTATTTAGTTTTCTTTATTTTTTTCTATAATTTTATTGAGAAACAAATAACAATGAGACAGTTTCAAATCAAATTGGTAGGACAGTTTTCAATAATTAACATATTGCATACTATCTTCCTAGTGGTTATTTGCTGTACAAGATGCAGATATGATAGCCTATTTACAAACACTATTAGAACAAATCCCTCTGTTCATTAAGAGAATGTAACTATATATCCTATTTTTTTTTGCCTGTCACAATAAAGTTTATTATGAAAACAGGCTGGTATGGGGACATGGGGACAGATAGGTACACCTGGTTGCGTGGCTCAGGTGAAATAGTGCGGCTTCTTCACATTGATGCCATACTCGCTGAGGGCAGGGGTCAAGTCCTCCAAGGTTAGTGTGTACTTGCGGTCCTTGCTTTTGCTCCGGGAGCTGCCCGAGTCCGTGCCCTTCGTTTTGCAGTGCTGTAGGGCATCATTGGCAATATCTGAGATGAATTTCTGGGTAGCCAGGGAAATGAGCCGAATTATGCGTGGGTCTGAAGCTTCAAAGCCAGCACGGTTCAGATAGTAACCAGTCACTGCATCTGGGATCGTGGGCGTATAATCCTCCAACTGCATCAGGAAGTCCACCAGAGGCGTGCTGGACACCACGGGCTTCACATCTCCATTGGCCGCGCTCGGCAGTACATAGACCCTGTTGGACATTGCCCCCTCTGGGGGCGCCGCGCCGCCCGCTGACACTGAAGCAGCCCCGCGCCGCTCTGCCGGCTCGCCAGCCCGCGCAACCACGGGTCCCGTGCCCGCAGTCGCGGCTCCGACCCCAGGCCCCCCGGCCATCCCCGCAGGGCTGGCCTTGTTCTCCGCAGCGGTGCTGGTAGGCAGCACAGCGGGCGCCGAGGCTGGGGCCGCCGGGCTGGGGCTGAGGCGGCGGACGCTGGCGCCACCTCAGGGTCCGCGCCGGAGCCGCTGCAGCTCATCGGGCCGGTGGGAGAGGCTGCGAACCTATCCTAACCATTTTGAATACACAGATACAAAATGGATATTCATCTGTATCCCCTTTTTTGTTTAGTTCCGTCTTTTGAATATTATAGGTGTGTTAAATATTCTAAAAGAGTCCAGTAATCCATAATAGTATTGGGTCTTCCTCTTGACTGGCAGTGTCAGAAATTGTTGACCTGAGTCCCCTACAGCTCAACATAACAGCATGGCTTTACTTTTTATACTTCATTTTTATACTTTTCTGCTGGAGGTTAAAGACCAAGATAAAGCAAGACCTGTGCAACAAGAGTTGAAGCTTTTGTATCTGATAAGGTCAGTGAAATCCCCTCAGGATTTATCCTGAGATCCTGTACCTCAGATTGTGAGTTCTGGTTTCTTCATCTGAAGAGCCTCTTTATGTCACTTGCCTACAATTCTGTTGTGTTTTCATTTTTTTCTCTTTGTTTGTAGAACTTTATTATACAGTCTGTATTTGAACACTTTTGGAGTTGCAGTATGCTGTATATGTTGCCGTTGTCTTATTCTTTGGCTTGCATATTCACTCGCATAATAGTGACTTTGTATGAACAGAAATTGTTCATTTTAAAGTCATTTATCATTTGATTTATGGTTAATGCCTTTTTCTGTTTAAGTCATCTTTCTTGACTCAAAGTTTAGTGAAGCCCTTTCTGTAATCTGGAAATTTAATTTTTTTTTCCATTTTTGAGTTTTATATCTGGTGATGAGTTTTGCTGTGAGGTAGGGCTTACAATATATTGTTGTGGTTGAAATATATGAAGAAAACATAATCTCACATAGATAGGTACAGTGGTAACTCAGTTGTTCACAAAATGCTTTTGTTAGCAATCTGATTCACAGACAGAAGTGTTTGGCAAAATTTAGTTGTTTTGAAACTACATTGGGTGATAAACATGACTATGACCTGCTTCCCCATACAAACACAAACATCACCATCATTTCCAAAATTGTAGAACAAATTATATTCTTGACCTGAGGTAGGGTGATGGTGCATGTTCTTTGATGTCATGACAAAAATCTGTTAAGTGGTGCTTTGGAGGGCAACCTTGTTGGGTCCCCCTTCTGTTCCTCTGTTAGAAGCTTTCTTTCATCCAATAAATCATCATCATCATC
>NW_004524827.1:311760-328882 GCF_000260255.1 Octodon degus | reverse complement strand
TTTACTGAGCCATCTCCCCAGCCCCTACAATAAATATTCTTCTCTTTAAAAAAGTGGCAGTTTGTTCCTTCATCCTCCTGAAAAGTTGTCAATATGTTGTCAGAGTGGTCTCAAACTCCTGGACCCAAGTGATCCACAATCTGCCACCCCCAGTGGTAGTTTGTTTCTTTTCTCTCTCTCCTTTTCTTCTTTATATTCTTCTTAGTTATGGAGATTGATTGAATCAGAAGAACACTAAGCTACATCCACATCTCTTATAAAATTTTTTTTTAAACATCTTTATACTAAGTGGCTTAGACTGGCCTTGAACTTGTGATCTTCGTGCCTCAGTCCCCGGAGTAGCTGGGATTACAGGCATATACCATCACAGCCCAGCTCCCCAGTAGCAGTTTCTGGATAGTTTGTTTTAGCATGAAATTTGAAATCACATTAGTGAAATTTTTGTACTTTATTTAATTAACATCTATTTGTTTCTCTTGTAGTAGATCTTTTAACTGTGCATTATTTTGTAATGTCATGTGTTGGTCAATTGGAAAATTTTAATTCACTGAATTATGCAGCTCTTTCAAACACAGTATTAACACACTTATTTGTGTAATGTTAAAAATACATATCAGGAAAGTTCTTATGAATTGGGAAGTAGTCAGCTCCATAGTGGCATTAACAGGTTTTCTGAAATTCTAGTTTTTGTTTGATAGGTTAAACTTGTCACTGGCAACAAATACTCTGTTGTTTTCCATGAAGTGACAAACTCACTATGTTAATTTTTGAGAAAATGGCCTGCCAGAAATTGAAGTCTGAATAAAACTATAGTTTGACTTTCAGTCATTCTTTCAAGTAAAAAATGATATTTCGTTAAAAACAAAAGGGAATTGTAAGCTGGGGATTGAACCCAGGGCCTTACACATGCTAGGGGAATATAATAAAATTGATAACAGTTTTTTTGTGCTTTATTTTTTTGAAACAGTGAGCTATTAAAGTCATAGTTGCATTTAATTGTTGGGGGGTAGATGACCAAGATTTTAGGGTTGGGTTTTTGATATGTCCTGCCTTCAGGGTATGCAAATTAGGGTGTGATAAATTCTCAGGTAGAGAGTGCTAGGAAACCAGATTCAGTGGCACTAGGTTGAAAGCCAACAAGCATAAGGCCCATGGTGGAGATTTCCCTAAGGAGGAAGGGAAACAGATAAGAAGGGAGAGAGAAAATCTTAGTGCAGTCACTTCACAGTCATGTAGTCACTTCAATGTCACCGAGCCCCTTGTGCTGGGAATTTCACTGGAAGCCTCAAGCATATTCAGTATACACACTAGCACTGAACTGTACCCCCAGCCAAAAGCACATAACATGAACCCTACCTTAACAAACTGTAAATTATAATTTCTTAACTACAAGCACATTGTTGTACATGAGAAAGCTGCTAAGTCTTTTTCATTTTTTATAGCCATTAAATACTCCTGTTTCCCTTTCTCCTAGCCCTTGGTAACTACCATTCTGCTTTTGTGTCTATATGTTTTTTTTTTTTTTTTTTTTTTTTTTTTTTTTTTTTCGGAACCGGGGATTGAACTCAGACCCTTGCACTTGCCAGGGAAGTGCTTATTCCACTGAGCCATCTCCCCGGCCTCTGTGTCTATATGTTTGACTATACAGTAAATACTTTATATAAATAGAATCCTGCAGTGCTTTTCATTCTATGACCTTATTTTCCTTCAGTACTATTTTCAAGGTTCATCCATGCTGTAACACATGACAGGGTTTTCTTTTTTATGGATGAATGTTAATTCATTGCATAATGTACATACACATTGTCTATTCATTCATTCATTCATTCATTCATCTATTCATTCGTTTTTGGCTGGCTCAGCCTACTGAGGGCAGGGCTGTCACTGCATGTGGTGCTGGGAATTGAACCACAGTCATCCCCTGTGTCTGCCTAAGCTTGCATAAGCAGGTACTTCAGACTGCTGAGCTATCTTGCTGACTCTTTCACACATTTTCTTTAACCAGTCTTCTGTTGATGATATGTTTCTACCCTTTTTGTTATTGTGAATAATGCTGCAGGGAAAATGGGAGCACAGATATCTGTTTGAGACCCTGATTTCAGTTCTTTTGGATAAACACCCAGAAGAAAGATTACTGGAACATATGATGGTTATATTTTTAAGTTTTTAGAGTAACCTTTGCACTGTTTTCTATAGTAGCTTATTTCATTGTACATTTCCAACAGCGCAAGGCAGTTCCAGTTTTTCCATGTTCTTCCTAATACTTGTTCTCTGTTTTTTTTTGTAAAAGTAATGATCTTTTAATTATATCAATTTGTGTTCTTCCATTTTTTTTCAAGATTTTTTCTTTTTTTAAAATTTTTTTTATTTTATTATTTATTTCTGTGTATGTGTGTGTGGCCAGCTCAGTCCACCAGGGGGCGGGGCTGGCTGGCATGTGGTGCTGGGGAATTGAACCGAGGTCCGTGCGCTTTGCTAAGCTTGCTCTAAGTAGGTGCTTTAGACCCCTGAGCCATCTCACCAGCCCCTTTCCATTATTTTTTAATCGAGTATTTCCTATCAAGTTATTGGAGCTCCTTATTTGGTATTCTGCGTATTTTTTGTTTTGTACAGGGAATCGAACTCAGGACCTTACTCTTGCCATGCAGGCACTTATGTGCTCAAATATTTCTTTGCTATCAAGTTATTGGAGTTCCTTATATATTGTTCCGCATATATACTTTATTTTTTGGTATAGGGGCTCGAACTCAGGACCTTATGCTTGCCATGTGGGCACCTATGCAGCTGAACTGTTTCCCTGGTCCCTCATATTTACTCTTTTATCAGAAGCAGTTGAGCACCCCTAATATAACAGATGATTAATAAGGAAACAGGAATTGAACAAAACTATATCACAAATGGACCTAACAGTAATATAGAACATTTAACTCAACAGGAGGAGGAAACATTCTTCTCCAGGGTACACAAAACTTTAGGATAGAACAAATGTTAGGTCACCAAAAAATTTTGTTTTAAACAAAATAAGATGAAAATTCTACCACATGTCTTTTTTCCAACCACAGTGGTATAAAACTGCATATGAGTACCAGAAGGAAACCTGAAAAATTCACAATTGTATGGAAATTAAATGACACACGATCAATGAAAATGTCAAAGAAGAAACAAAAAGAAAATTAGAAATACCTTGACAGGACTAAAACTAAACAAACTAAAACTTATGCTGCAAAAGTATTCCTGAGGGGGAAGTATGGCTGCACATTAAAAAAAGATCATGGGCTGGAAATGTAGCTTAGTGGTAGACCTGTTTCCTACCGTATGCAGAGTGCTAGAGTTCTAGCCCCAGCACTGCAAAACAAACTGCAAAAACCCAACAAACAAAATCCCTCAACTCAAAATTTCAAGTAAGACCAGGTATAGTAGTACATACCTGTAAAAATCTCTGCTACACAGAAGCCTACATAGGATCAGCTTGGACAGTTTAGTTAGCAAAACCCTGACTCAAAATAAGATTTTAAAAGGACCTGGAAAACTGGGGTTTCCAGTGCACACCTGTAATGTGTACTGGTGTAATATAAGTGCTTTTGGAGGCTAGGGCAGTGGAGTGGCAAATTTGATCCTTACCCGGGAAACTTTAGAGACACTAAGCAACAGAAAACAGTGCCATCCCCCAAAGAAACAACTTAGAAGAAACAAGTGATCTTGGTATAATGGTATACATCTGTGTCTGTCTGTCTACTGTACTTGGAAGGCTGAGGCAGGAGGATCACAAATTTTAGGCCAGCTGAAAAAGTTGGAGTGGAAGATTACATGTGTAGTTCAGTGCTAGAGCAGCCCTGTGTTTGATCTTCAGTTTGGGAATAGGGAAGGATTAAGGAACTAGAAAAAGAACAAAGTAAGCCCCAAATTAACAGGAACAGCAGAAATAAACGTAGGAGAAGAAAAAAGCAATGGAAAGGTGGGTTATTAAAATTTCGTTAATTATTGAAACTGTTCTATTAATCAGTTTTGAAAATGTCTCATTGCTATTTGTTTCTCAGTAAAATAAAATAAATTTTAAAAAGCAAAAAAAAAAAGAAATTTCATGTATTTTGCTGTGTTTTTCTCTTCAGTTCTGTCCATCTTTGCCTTATATGTATGTCATGGTTTTCTGTTATGTAGTTGTGTTTGTATATTTATAATTATATTTTTCAGAGGGGCTGGGGAGATAGCTCAGTAGATTAAGCACAAGGGTCTGAGTTGAATCCTGGCAAGTGCAAGGGTGTGAGTTCAATCCCTGGTTCCACAAAAAAAAAAAAAAAAAGAAAAAAGTTTTTCTGGTGAGTTGACTATATAATGTCTTTATTTCTTGTGACATTTTTTGGCTAGTTTCATGTAGTCATTGGGCTTTCTTTTGGATTTTCTTTTGCAAGTATACCATTTGCACGGAATATCTTTATCCATTTTTTTTTTAAATTTCAGTCTACTGTCCTAAATGTATAGTAGGTTTCTTTTTTTTTCCATTTTAAAAATTTTATTTTCATTTCTCATTTTGCATTCTTTTCTTTTTTGAAAAAGAATTTTTATTTTTAATTTATTAAAAATAGAAGTTCAGTCTTTACTTCTAGGACTGTCATGGATCACCATGAATCAGTGGACAATGCCCACCTCCCTCACTCAATGCTACAGAGCCTTGTCCCATTGGTACTGTCCAGAAGCTATGTGGAAGTATATGGAGTACATGTGTGGGACCTTTGCTCACAGGGAAGTCACAAGGTTTGTGCCCCTTGTCACAGTGACCCTAAATTCCTGTTGGGTGTGTTTTAAACAGAGAAGCCATTCTTTTTTTTTTTTGGTGGAACCAGGGATTGAACTCAGACCCTTGCGCTTGCCAGGGAAGTGCTTATTCTACTGAGCTGTCTCCCTGGTTCCTAAAGTAGGTTTCTTGTATGATAGTATATTGTTAAATCTTATATTCTGAAAAATTCATTTAGCTACCCCATATCTTATGTTAAATATAATAATTAATAAGACTATTGTAGTTCGGTTGTTTTATTTCATATTGCCCCTCTCTCCTTTTTTAAAATTAAATAGTGTCTCACTATGTCCAGACTGGCCTTGAACCCACTCTGTAGTCTAGGCTAACCTTGAATTTTTGATTGTCCTCCTGCTTTAGCCTTAAGGGCTGGGATTACAGGCCTACACAGCCACGCCCAGCCCAGTCTTTCTTCCCTCTTTTCTCTATTGGTTGTGTTCCTTTGTATCTGCTTAATTTTCCTTTTACAGACATACTTTGGTTGCTTTTTCAGGTGCTTTTTTGGGGGGTACCGTGGGGCTTACATAAAACATCTTGGGTCTATAATTTATGTACTGTGTTAAATTATATACAGAAACCTCATACTTTTTTCTTTTTTAAGTTAATGTACATCAAATACACATTTAAAAAACGTCTTCAAAGTTATATTACAAAGAAACATAAGTCAGGTTTCTTATACCCCTTTAACTGAACTGCATTAACACAAATCAGTGCAGTTTGAGATACCAAAGTTTTTTTTTTTTTGGTACCAGGGATCAAACTCGGGACCCAGGCAGGCACTTAATGCTGCTGAGCTGTCTCTCTGGCCACACTTTTCCTTCTCTTCCAGTTGTATATTATTATTCATGTTACAAATCACGTGGGTTTTTTATATCTGTTAACATTTTAAAAGACACTTTTGTCTTCTAACAATAAAAATGATTTATGTATCACTCTTTTTTTTTTTCCAGGACCAGGGATTGAACTCAGGCCCTTGCACTTGCCAGGGAAGCACTTATTCCACTGAGCTATCTCCCTGGCCCTATGTATCACTCTTGCATTTGTGTATATAGTTGCCTTTACCAGTGGGGTTTATATTTTCAGAGGCTTTCTTGTTGCTGTTTATTGCTTTTATTTTTTTGAAATAGGGTCTTTCTCTGTAATTAAGGTGGGCTTTGAACACACTGTGTAGCCCAGGCTGGTCTTGAATTTGTGGCCATCCTCCTGCCTCACCCTCCAGAGTGCTGGGATTACAGTTATATACTAACATACCTGGATTTAATGTTGTAATTTTTAAAAGTGAAATATAATATTCATGATTGGCAGATTTTGTTCCTCTGAGCATTTTTTGAAAATGTATTTAGTATAGGGTCTATAGGGTCTCACTACTCAGATTGGGCTTGTAGTGATCCTTCTGTTTTCAGCCTCCCAAGCACTGGGATTACAGGTGTGCATCGCCACGCCCAGTCTCAGTTGCCTCTCAGCTGCATCCTGGGGGTGAAGCCGGCACCCAGGACAGGGCAGCACGGCACACCTGTGATTGAACTGGTCCCTGTGTCTGCCTAAGCAGGAGCTTTAATATGATGAGCTATTTGGCTGGCCCTCTCTGAGCACTTTTCAAACATCTTCCCACTTTTTTCTGTGAGATAATGATGTTGACAAATCCACTGATAGTTTTATGGAGTTTCCCTTCTACATGACATACTACTTTTCTCCTGCTGTTATCAGTATTTTCCCCTTCAGGCTCTCTGGTCATCAACAAGGTCTTTGACTTTTGACATTTTAATGACAGTATGTCTTGGTATGGAATTTTTAGGGTTTGTCTTTCCCCAGATTTGGAAGCTTTTGACCGTTACTTTGTTAAGTATTATGATTTCAATATTTCCTATTTTTCTGAAATTACCATTGTGCTTATGGTGTTCCACTTGATGGTGTTCAAAACTCCTTTAGGTTTTCTTCACTTTTTTATTGTTTTACTCTCTTTTGATTGGATAATTTTAGGGAAGCGTTTATTCCATTGAGCCATCTCCCTGGCCCATTGATTGGATAATTTTAAATGATCGATCATTTTGAAGTACTGTATTGTATTTTTCAGTTCCGTTATTACATTCAGGTTTAAAATTTCTCTTTGGTTCTGTTCTATAGTTTCTGTCTCTGTTGAAATTGTCATGTTGTTCATGTATCATTTTCCTGAGTTTGTTGAACATCTTTATGATTAATTTGAATTACTTTTTGTTGGGTAATTTATTTCTAATATTTTTTGTTTTTTTATCTGGTTAATTTGTTTCTGATGCGGATATTGAGGTTCCCCTAATACAGTTGTATTAGTACTTATTTAATTTTTTTCATGCCTGTTAATATTTGTTTTATATGATTGGGTGCACTGGTATTTGTTGCATATATGCTTATGATTATTATTTCTCCTTCGATTGTTTCCTTTTCAATAATGGAGTGACCTTTTATATCTCTCTTAATTAGTCTTAACTTGAAATCCACTTTGTCTGCAAATTGAATAGCTCCCGTGCTTTTTTTCTCGGTTCTTGTCACATGGAGTATGGTTTTCCATCCTTTGACTTTCAGTCTATGAATTTCTTTTTGAGTTAAATGTGTTTCTTGTATGTAGCATGTTGTTGGATCTTGCTTCTTTTTTTTTTTTTTTTTGGTACTGGGGATTGAACTCAGGACCCTAGGCTTGCCCAGGCAGGTGCTTATTCTACTGAGCTATCTCCCCAGCCCCAATTTTTTTTTTTTTTTTGGTAAGGATCTTGCTTCTTGATTGATTCTGACAGTCTGTGCCTTTTGATTGGTGAGTTGAGCCCATTAACATTGATTATTGTAGCTGGTATGTATTGACTTATCCTTGTCATGTTGTTTTCCTGTGGTTGGTTCCCCCTCTTTTTTTTCCCCCTTCCTCTTGTTTATTTTTTTGTCTTGCCTGGTAGATTTTGTTGGAGTTGATGGAGTTGTAGTTCTTGCTATCTCTTCTAGAATGTCCTTCAAAACGTTTTGGAGTGCTGGTTTGTTGGTCATAAATTTCCTCAGATGTTCCTTGGTATGGAAGTATTTTATTTCTCCATCAGGGTTTTGGTACCAGGGATTGAACACAGGACCTTGATCCTGCCAGGCAGATGCTTATGCCCCTGAACTATCTCCCCATCCCTCTCCATCAGTTTTGAAAGATAGTTTTTCAGAGTACATCAATCTTGAGTTGAAATTTAGAACTTGAAATACATAATTCGAATCTCTCCTTTGACTTGAGGGTTTGTGCTGAGAAGTCAGCTGTGGACTGACTGTTATAGGCATTGTTTCTTTTACCTAATAACCTTTAAGATTCTATTATTGTGTTGAATTTCTGGAATCTTGACTATGATATACCTAACTGTAGATTTTTTTTTTGATTGTGGTTCATTAGGGTTTTTCTCACTTAACTGTATGTCAAATTCTTTTTCTCTATCAGGGATATTTTCTACCATGAAGTCTGTGAACAATTTTTTTTTTTTTTGCTCCGAATGCCTTTAGGCCAGGTTTGACTGGCTAGAGTGTTGTGGGGATCGAACTAGAGCAACCGGAGGCTGACAGCTTTGTGGAAGCAGCCACATAAAGAACTGAGCTAGGGCCAGGCCCCCATGTGAACAATGTTTTATACCTTTTGTGCTATCTCCTGCTTTTACATTGACTCCAGTCAATTTTAAACTATTCTTTGCCTCATATAGCAGCTGCTCAGTTGATTTCTCATAGACCCTTGCTATTTGTTTGGAACCGGGGATTGAACTCAGGCCCTTGTGCTTGCCAGGCAAGTGCTTATTCTATCTCCCCCGCCCGACCCTTGCTATTTTTAATAACTATTTCTTTTCATGCTCACTAGCAAGGTTGTCTTCTGTATCTGAGATCCTGTCCTCCCGTTGGCTTAATCTGCTTTGTATATTTGTTGTGGAATTTTTATTTTTCTGAATCCCTGCTTGAATCTGCCTTAATGGATTCTGTCTCCTTCCTCTGCTGAGCATTCATGTCTTCCATAATTTTCTTTTTTAGCATTTAGGACAGGGATCTACAGGGTCTCACTGTGTAGATTAGACTCATAGTGATCATCCTGTTTACAGCCTCCCAAGTGCTGGGATTACTGGTGCACACCTCCACGCCCAGTCTCAATTGCCATCTCAGTTTGCCCTTGGGGTGGGGCCGGCATGCCAGGCCCTGGGGATCCAACTCCAGTCCTTGCCTCTGCCTAAGCAGATGCTTTAATCTGTTGAGCTATTTGGCTGGCCCTGCCGTAATTTTCTTAAGCTCCTATATTTTTTGTCTGTATCTGGTCTATAGTCACTAAGCATGGTTTTAATTGTGCAGACCATATCTGTAGTTATCTGAGAAATTGTTTCTGATTTGGGTTTTTCTAGAGCTTCCATCTGTTGCTTTGTTGTTACTGCTTCAGAGAGGCCAGATGGGTGGCTTTTTGATTGTTTAACCTATTGCCCCCTGCGTTTGCCTTTGGTGAACTGAATGTCTGAGATTGCATCTTATTTAAGTTTCTTCTATTTTCTTTTTAGTTAATTTCTAGGGTAATGCTTGCAAATTGCCTATGGTGGGCTGCTTTATTGGTAGTATTTAGGCATCTTCCAGGTATAACTGGTTTTTGGATTTTGAGACTGTTGTAGTATCCTATGTCTTCAATTTGTTGGGGATGAGAAGATGCTGCCTGCTTGGCCCAGCCCCTGCTTCTTCGGCACTGTGTCACAGTGTTTTCTGTGATGCTTTATCAATTGCAATCTTAGAATCAGGGAAGAATGTCTCTTTAGAACAATTATGTCACTTTGGTCTATAGTAGTACCGTCAGCAATGGCAGTAGCTTTAAACACAGCCCAGAAAGTGACAAACTGAGCTAGCCATAATTTACCACCTTTAATCATATGAAGTAGATTTGTGGTTATGTAACAAAATCTAAAACCAGAAAAGCATGTAGTATACAAATCCGTGATATGTCAGTTTTGCCCTCGAGTTAATATTTAAAATGAGTTAATGAGAAAATAGAGAAGTGGAAGAAGAGGATGAGATTAGAAGTCGGACTGAAGGACAAAGGGGGATCACACTAACTTTGGGAAACTGGTGCAGAAAGCTGGAGGGAAAGAGAAGGAAGAAATAAAAAGAACGATAGAACAACCACAAAGAAGCCAGGAAACACATTCACACTCATAAAAACAAGATTAAACAATGAAGGAGAAAGAAAACAAACCACTACCACCACCACGACAAAAAACAAACAGGAGAGAAAGAAAAAAAAGTAAAAAGAAAATGTCTATTTCCAAGTATGATTGTGCTGTCACTGGTAGACAACGTGTGGAGCCAGTGTCCCCCCCCCATCCATGTCGATTTATCCCAGCAAGCCAATATTAGCTTTTGGTGGGGTAGTGGGTAATCTTTCTCTGCACCTTCTGACTGAGACCAGTCTCATTGGGCCTACGACGCACCTTCTGTGGGCCTGAGCCCAGCTGGGAGCTGCTGTAATCTGAGTTCTGAGTTCAGTCAGCCCCTCTCCAAGATGCTCCCAGGCAGTCAGTCATGTGGGATGACCGAGGTGTTCTTCATGTACATCCACTGCTCCCCTCCACTGCTGTGTCTCTCTGTGGAGGCCTCATATTCGCCAGGTGTCTGTAGGTTTTAATTACTCCTCTTGCACAGTGAGTCCTGACTCAGGAGGAATGTGCCACCAGCTACCTCCTTTGTTGAAGTTTTTCATTTCACTCTCCATGGGCTTTAATTCACACTTCTTTTTTTTTTCCATAATTTTATTGAGAAACAAATAGCAAAGAGACAGTTTCAAATCAAATTGGTAGGACAGTTCCAATAATTAACACATTGCATACTCTCTTCCTAGTGGTTATTTGCTGTACAAGATGCAGACATGATATCCTATTTAATTCACACTTCTGATCCTTCCTGGGCCAAAAGGACCCACTTCCCTCCTTATAGTTTTTCTCATATTGCTAAATTCCAGTATCTGGATGGTGGCTCTCAGAGAGGCTCTTTTTTTGCTGCTTACCACTCTACTATCTTGGTGCTCTTTCTTTTTGTCAGGTAATTCATCTACTTCTGTTTCTTTAGGATTTCTTTTCTTTAGGTTTCTTTTCTTTTTTTGTGTGTGGTGTTGAGGATCAAACTCAGGGCCTTGTGCATGCAAGGCAAGAATTCTACCACTGAGCCACATCCCTAGCCCTACGATTGGTTTCTTGGTCCTTTGATTGGCAGTGTTGTCTTGTTTCTTCACATTCTTTATAATTTTGTATTGGCAACTGTATATTTGAAGAATCATCTTTCCTAGTCCTTATGGGCTATGTTTATTTAAATAGAGAACTTCACCAGTCAGTCTAGCTAACAAATTCTGGAAACATCAAATCTTTTTGGTGGGTATGTCTAGGCTTGTGTTCATACATTGTACACACACACACACACACACAGACACCCCTCTCTCTCTGCTGGAATTTGTAATGTTTTGCTTTTTGGTATTCTACTAAGTCACAGGTCATCTGAAGCAGTATCTTGCTTGCTATTATGTTTTCTTTTCTTTTTGGCAGCCTCCAGGTATGTTGAATACATCAGATTCTGTCAGTACCATGAGTCAGTCTGACCAGAAACTAGGCTGCTCTCAGTCAGTACCCCCGAAGATGGAATTTTGGATGAATTATCCACTCCTGTTTTTTTCCCTGAGAGGCACATGATCTGTATTGTCCTTTGTTTGTTGTGCTGTCGATCCTCTGGGGCAGTAGCATGGTTTCCTTTTTTTTTAGTTTTTTTTTTGTTATTGTTCTCAGTTACCGTCTGGAATCTAGATTATGACAGATCCCATCTGTGTTCCAAGACTGGCAAGACAGAAACCAGTCTCTTGGTCTGCCCCTTACAAGCAAGAAGAATTAGGAACACTGTCTCTTTTTTTGCTTCCCTAGGAAGAATTAAGATGCTGGGAGTTTTTGCCTGAATCACATGGCATTATGCTTGGGGGAGGGACTATGATAGGACATCCTCTGAATTTTTCCCCTGGAATTAGTGTCTGGTTTTACATTTGCCTTGGGTACAGGGGTCTAAACTGATGTCTGAATTTCTCATAAAGGGAGTTGTTTTATGTGTTGAATTAATTTTTTTAAAGAGGGAAAAAGATTTGAGGTTTATATTCTTTTGTATCACTCATCAAAGACTTTCTAAGTTGGCTTTTGTGAGTGGTCATGAAGAACACAAATGAAACAGTTTTGTGACATCATGAGACTTTGTTGTTGTTGTTTACTTTTGGTTATGAAGGATTCACAGTGACATTTTGGTGCTACTGTCTTGATACATGCCAAGCTTACCCTTCATTGCTTTTAGATTATTGTGCATGTATATACAAAAAAAATGGTGTGTTGGTATTATGAATGTAGTTTTGATCTTGTTTATCTCTAAAGTGTATCAAGTGGCTTGTTGATATACATGCTCAGAACAGCTTTTTTATTTTTATTTATTTATTTATTTATTTATTTATTTTTATGAACCCAGAATTGAACTCAGGACCTTGTACTTGCCAGGCAAGTGGTTATTTTACTGAGCCTCCTCCCCGGCCGCAGCTTTTTTTTTTAATTGAGATAAAGAAGTTTCTAATATTTGTCTGAATCTTTCTTTAATAATGACTAGTGATCTTGTCAAGTGCTTTTTTTTTTTTGGTGGTGCTGAGGATGGAACCCAGGGCCTCCTTTATGCCAGGTAAAGTGTTCTACCACAGAGCCACCCGCCCAGTCCCTGTCAAATGTTTTCTATGTATCCATGGAACTATTATGTTATTGTATTTATCTGTGGCTCAGGGGATTGAATTCAAGACCTTGTGCACATACTGTATCATTGAGCTCCGTCTTTATCCCCTAACATGTGATTAAAAATTTGGTGAATTACTTTGAACAAAACTTTGTATTTGTGATTAAAGTCAATTTAGTCTTTTTCAGTATTTATGTATGTACATATTTAGTATTACATGCATATAACAATTTCAGACATTATTTGTTATTGTTAATTCATTTAGAATTACCCATATATTTTTCACCTTTTTCTGTGTTATTGGAGTTCAAACCTAAGAGCACTGTATCACTGAGCTGCACCTATAGCTCCTTTTTTATTTTTTTGAGACAGGGTCTCAATTAAATTTGCCCTGTCTCACTTCAAACTTCTGGTTTTCCTGGGTCAGCCACTTCTGTAGCTGGGATTATAGGTTTGTGCCACTGTGCCTTGCTTCTTATTTCTTGTAATTTTTTTTTTTTTATTTTAGGGAAGGGTCTACAGGGTGTTCAGGGTTTTACTACTAGATCGGACTCTTAGTGGTCCGCCTTTTTATAGCCTCCCAAGAGCTGGGATTACAGGAACATGCCACCACGCCCAGTCTCAATCGCCATCCATCTCAGTGCGCCCCCAGGGCTGCCCTGGCCCCTGGGCCTGCTGCTTGCAGGTGCTTTAATCTGCTGAGCTATTTGGCCAGCCCGCTTGTAACTCTTAAGATTCTACTTGGGATCATTGTCATCCTGCTTAAAAAAAAGTCGAAAGTTATAGGTGTGGTTGGGTGTAGCTCAACTATGTACTTGTTGCCTACTATGTACTTGGCTGTGGGTTTGGTTCCCCCTTACCCATCCCCCCAAATCCTTAAGCATTATTATTTATGTTTTTTTTAAAATTGTATTTATTTATTTATGTGTGTGTGTGTGGCCAGCTCAGCCCACCAGGGGCGGGGCTGGCTGGCATGTGGTGCTGGGGGATTGAACCGTGGTCCCTGTGCTTTGCTGAGCTTGTTCTAAGTAGGTGCTTTAGACCACTGAGCCATCTCACCAGCCCCATTATTTATGTTTTAATTATTTTCTATTTTTTATTAATTTTAATGAGAAAAAAGATAAAATAGCAATGAAACAGTTTCAGAACAGCTTAGTAAGACAGTTACAATAATTAATACATTGCATATTGTCTTCGCAGTAACTATTCAGAGGACAAGATGCAGACATGATATCTTGTCTAAGCAATATTAGTACAACCTTTTCTTATTTACTTTTTTTTTGGTACATAAACTTTTTGTTTACTCAGCTTTCTTTGTTTTTGAAGCAAGGATTTTTCTTTTTCTTTCTTTCTTTTTTTTTTTTTTTTTTTTTTTTGCAGAACTGGGGATTGAACTCAGGCCCTTGCACTTGTCAGGAAAGTGCTTATTCCACTGAGCCATCTCCCCAGCCCTGCTTTCTTTGTTTTTGGAGACTGGTTCATATTATGTAACTCATGCTGGCCTTGAAATTCACTGTGTAGCCCAAGCTGGCCTCAAACTTGTGGCAGTCCTGTGCCTCCGCCTCCCAAGTGCTGGGTTACGGGAGTGCACTACCACACCTGGCCTGAAGTTTAATCTTCATTTTGTGTTTTTGTAGAACAGTTTTTTTTGGGGGTATCAAATTCACCTTGACAGGTACTTTTTATCAGCACCTGAGGGCATTTCTTGAATGTTTCTGGCATATTTCCTCCACCCCCCCTTTTCTTTTGGTGGGTGCGAAGTCATACAGTACTTGTCTTCTTTCTTAAAACACTTGAAAAATTTTGTCTTTGGGTTTCTGCACCTTAACTATGGTGTACTTAGTCATGGCTTTTGTTTCAATTCTACAGAAATGAATTTGCGGCTGTTGAAATACTTTATCCTAATGTCTTTTCTTTCTGAACTTCTGGTTATTTTTTCTTGTTATTTCCTGTACATATTTAAATTAATCTAAGCTGGATATGGTGGTATATGTCTGTGGTTCCAGTGTTCTGGGAGCTTGAAGCAGGAGAACTGAGAGTTGGAGATCAGCCAAGATTATTAAGTGACTTAGTAAGATCATATCTCAGAAAAAAAAAATCAAGACGTGGCTCATTTTGAATTTCCTGAGCTCAATTTTAGTAATAAAAAAATAAAAATGCAGTATTTTCAATTTTTAAAGAAGCTATATTTGGAAGTAAAACTTACAAGAAAGTAGAATAGCTTCCCCCAAAATCTTTAACTGGCTTTAACAGTTACCAATTCCTGGACAACCATGTTTCATCCATAATTCTATCTACTTTTTTCTATTCTTGTGCCTTATTCTATGGTAAGTAGCATTTCATCTGTAAGTGAGCATTCTATTTCAAAGATAAAGATCATTTACAAGACATTCTTATTGTCTTATAGAGTACTATTTTTAATTTTTTTTTTGTATTTTAGGGAAGGGTCTACAGGGTGTTCAAGGTCTTACAACTAGATCTGATTCATAGTGATCTGCCTGTTTACTGCCTCCCAAGAGCTGGGATTATAGGCGGGTGCTACCATGCCCAGTCTCTACTTTTTAAATTATTTGAAAAAAGATCTAAGGGTCTAAGCGATAGCTTGGTGGCATAAACACCTGCCTGGCATGTACAAGGTACTGAGTTCAAACCTGGAAACCCCCAAAACAAGATCCAAGTAAGAATCTACCCATTTATGATTCATGAATTTTTTTTTTCATTTGAAACTGAACAGAGTATATACAAGGAGAGCTGAAAGAGCTTGTAGTGGGGAAATTATCTAGGACTAATAGTTTCACTGCAAAGACAGACTCTAGGAAACACACTATGAAGTTCTACATGATAAATGGAATTTGTAGATGAGAAATGCAATGTGTAAATTTACTCTCCAAGATGATAATTTCATAAAAAGATACACAATTTTTTAAATGTATTAGGAAGTGGAGAGGCTTTTTTGTGTATTTAGTACAGAGTCTACAGGGTCTCACTACTTAGATCGGACTCAGTGATTCTCCTGTTTTTAGCCTGGCAAGTTCTGGGATTACAGGCTTGTGCCACCACGCCCAATCTCAGTAATCACTGTCTCAGTGCACCGAGGGCAGGGGATTGATGTATTTGTTAAGGCTCTTAATCTGAGGATTCCCCACTGATTTATTTTCCTTGGAATTTATTTGGTGGAAAGTGGAAGAGGTCATGGTCTAGTAGTTTCCCACATCAGAATTTTAGTGATTACATTCATATGATGTAACTTAATATGTTTGTTTGTCTTCATTTATTTCCTCTAAGTTAGTAGTTGGATCTGGAATGCTTGATCAGATTTTAGCTCATGATTTTTTGTTGCTGTTTTTTTTTTAAGACATCGAAGGTGGGTCAATATGTTCTTTTTTTTGGGGGGGGTACTGTAGATCAAACATAGGACCTTGTGCTTGCCAGGCAGGCACTTATGCTGCTGAGCTATATCCCCAGCCTTAGTGTGTTCTTTTTTATTTTTATTTTTTGGTGGAACCAGGGATTGAACTCAGGCCCTTGCGCTTGCCAGGCAAGTGCTTATTCTACTGAGCCATCTCCCGGCCCTGTTCTTTTTTAAATACATATTTTAGTTTGGCACAATAATTGTACATTTTATGTGGTTCATTGTGACATTTTATGTATATAATACTTAATGATCAAATCAGAGTAATTGGTATATCCTCAAACATTTATCATTTCTTCATGTTGGTAGCATTCAAAATCTTCTCTACCAGCAATCTGTTTCAAAATACATAATTATTGTCAGCAGTTATCCTACTATGCTATAGAGCATTAGAAATTATTATTTCTGCTGAACTACATCTCTGTACCCCTTAATCATCATCTGTGCATCCTGCTTTCCACATATCCTTGATAGGTCTTGCTAACCACTATTTCACTCCATATTTCTATGAGGTCGTGTTTTTAGCTTCTTTATATAAATGATGATACGTAATATGTGTCTTTTTATTTCACTTAATATAATCTCTTCCAATTTCATCCATGTTCATTTGTGATATAATTTCATTTTTATGGCTGAATAATATTTCAGAATGAATATTCATCTATCTCTTTATTTTTTGTGGTCCTGAGAATTGAACCCAAGGGCTTGAACATACTACAGGTTTGATCTATTACTGAGCTAAACCTTCAGAATCTACTTCATTTTTAAAATCCATTTGTCCATTGATGGATACCTTTTTTTGATTGTATCCTGGCTATTGTGTATAGTGTTGTAAATAAACATGAGTGTAAGTTCATTGGGATTGGGAGACACATAATGTTTAGTACAATAGTCTTCTTTGGTGATGTGAACTCTCATTTACAGATGGTGGGATTCTTTATACATTAAGGATCTTAAAATGGTCATGTTTTAATTGTCATCTCTCTGTTGGCTCAAATATTTCAATACAGTGACTTTAATTTCCTATTGAGTAGATGAATTTTGTATATGAAGGGCAGAATAAAAACTTGTTTTTTTAAAGGTATTGGCCAGTTTTCAGAATAATGAATTGACTCATGAACATCTTCCAGTTCTGGCCATTTTGAGATTTGTTTTGTCATTATGTATGT
>NW_004524827.1:289120-311660 GCF_000260255.1 Octodon degus | reverse complement strand
CTGATAAAACTTATCTCAGAATTATCTATTGTTAGGGTTGGAAATTAATGCATTTTTTCTGTTTTCTAGTTTGCATTTATGCCGAATTCTCAGTGAAAATAAAAGCCATGATAGTTCAACTTACAGAGGTAAGAATTTAAGAAGTAGCATATGTAGAATTTTTGGATAAAATTAGTAAATATACTGCCACTTTCATTCATTTTCATATATGAAAACCAAATACAGAAGACTTCATATAATATGAAACATGAATATATTAAGTGAGGATTAAAACTTGTTTTATATTAAGACTATATATTTTGTATACTGATGTTTTTTGTTCTGCTTGACTTTTATAATTGGGACTTTGTATATTTAAATTTCAGCAGTTTACCTGTACTAATCATGAATATGAAAGCACAGAAAGACAAACTGTTTTGATATGGGTTGCACCAGAATATTTCAACATCTTGAGTTTAGTGTTTCTAATAAAGTGGGTTATATTTAGATGGTGTCTGGGGGTCTTGTTAAAGGAAGTTGTCATGGAAAACATCAAAAACAAAGGAAATGTTTAATGTGTGTTGCAAATATGGTTTATTAAGCAAAATGTTATACAGTTAAACAGAATGTACATTTTAGTTTTAAAAGATTTTATTTTTTAAATTTTTTTTTCAATAATTTTATTGAGAAACAAATAGCAATGAGACAGTTTCAAATCCATTAGTAGGACGGTTTCAATAATTAATACATTGCATATTGTTGTCTTAGTGGTTATTCATTGTACAAAATGCAGACATGATATACCGTTTACAAACACTATTAGAACAAATCTTTCTATTCATTGAATTAAGCAAGTGTAGCTGTATATCTATCCTATTTTGAATGTACAGATACAAAGTGGTCATTCATTTGTATCTCCTTTTTTGTTTAGTTTTGTCATTTAAGTATTGTAGGTGTGTGAATTCAGCAAAATATTCCAAAATAGTCCAGTAGTCCAGAATAGTAGTGAGTTTTCCATAAGACTGACAATGTTAGAAGTTGTTGACTTGAGCCTTTTATAGCTCAGCATATTAATATAGCTTTACTTTTTATACCTCGTTTTTATACTTTTCGGCTGGGTGGTTAAGACCAAGATAAAGGAAGACCTATACAAGAAGAAATGTAGCTTTTTTATCTGATAAGGTCAGTCAAATCCCCTCAGGATTTATCCTGAAACCCTGTACCACAGTTTGTCGATCTATTGTCAGTGTCAGCCATGTGGATACATTTTATTATTTAACATTAATTTAAAATCATGGATTTGACAAAAGAGGGTCAAAAATCAAGGCAATTGTGTCTATTAAGTTTAAAGCATTTTTTTCCTCAATACTGGGCATTGAACCAAGTGCCTTTGCACTAAGCTGCATCCTCATCGCTTTATATATTTTTATTTTGAGATATTATCTGCTAATTTTTTTAGGCTAGATTAAAATTTGTGCTTCTCCTTTCTCTGCTTCCCAGACAGATGGGATTGTAGATTATACCAACATGCCCAGAAAACATTTTTGTACATAACTTTTATTGAGTGTAAAACTCAATGATTTTTAATTATGAAAAAACTTTTCATGATCAGTATTCTATTTTAAGCTAAAAATCAGTACATAAGATGTATTATATTTAAATGATGGGACTTTGCGGGTTAGCTCAGTTGTTTAAAGCGCCTGCTTGGGCAAACTCAGTGAGGCGCAGGGTACCATGGTTCGATCCCTAACTCCGCAAGCCGTGCCAGACCTGCCCTTAAAGTAGCCTGAGCCAGGGGCCCCTCCGCAAAAAAAAAAAAATCCTTCTCAAGTTTTTAGGGCCAGTCAAATAGCTCCATGGATTAAAGCACCTGCTTAAGCAGATGAAGGAGCCAGAGATTTGATGCCCGGACCTGCTATGCCAGCCTTGTTCCCTGGGTGTGCTAAGATGGCGATTGAGATGGGGTGTAGTGGTGTGCACCTGTAATCCCAGCACTTGGAATGCTGTAAACAGGAGGATCACTATGAGTCCGATCTACGTAGTGAGACCCTGTACTAAATACAAAAAAATACGCTAAACATTCTATAGAACAGAATGCTTATATATATATAATATTTGATTTATCAAAAAGTAAATAACATGAGAGGATTTACTTTTTTTAAAATTTTATTTATGTGTGCGTGTGCGCGCGCGCGTGTGGCCAGCTCAACCCACCAGGGGGTGGGGCTGGCTGGGATGTGGTGCTGGGGGATTGAACCACGGTCCCTGTGCTTTGCTAAGCTTGTTCTCAGTAGGTGCTTTAGACCACTGAGCCATCTCACCAGCCCCATAGAGGATTTACTTTTAGAAGAAGATTTGACTGTACCTTCTTTATTTTTTTGTGGTATGGGTGATTAAACTCAGGACCTTGTGCTTGGCAGGCAGGTACTTATACTCATGAGCTATTTTTCCCCACCCTTTAAAGAACACTTGAATGCCTGAGTGTAATCTATAATATTTTTTGTAAGTAAAGAGCCATTTTTGATCTAGAGAAAACGTTTTTGAAATTCATCTGGAATGTGAAGAGGTTTAGAGTAGCAAGAACAATTCTAGGCAACAAAGGAAAGGCAAGGGGCATCACAATCCCTGTATTGAAATTATATTAAAAAGCTCCTATGATAAAATCAGCATGATACTAGAAAACAAAAAATAATAAAACAGATCTGAGGATCAATGGAACAGATTAAAGTTTGTAGACACAGCTACAAACAGAGTCAGACACCTGATCTTTGACAAAGGGGCCAAACATTTTCACTGGAAGAAAGATAACCTCTTAATAAATGGTGTTGGAAATACTTTTTTTCTACATGCTGAAGGCTAAAATTAGACCCATGTCTCTCACCAGGGACTAAACTATAGTTAAATGGATCAAAGATCCAATAGTAGAAGAGAAACACTAAATCTACTGGAGGAGGAAGTAGGTAGAAATCTTAAAGACATAGGGGTAGGTAGAGAGTTCATGAGTAAAAGCCAAACTGCATGGGAAATATTTCAAAAAATCAACAACTGGAATCTCATTTTATTGAAAAGGTTTTGCACGTTGAAAGCGATCACCAACAAAATAAAAATAAAACCACAAATTGGGAAAAAAAATCTTAGTGACTGTCCCTCAGACAAAGGACATCTATCTAGAACATACAAAGAATTAACAAGAATCAAGCCTCCCAAATTCAAAGACCAAATCCAAAAATGGGAATCTGAGATGAATATATACTTCTCAGACGAGGAAATACAAATGGAAAATAAATGTTTGAAAAATATTCAATAGCATTGATCATTTGAGAAATGCAAATGAAAACTACACTGAGATTCCATCTCACCCCAGAAAAAGTGGCTATCATTACAAAGTTAACCAATAACAAATGCTGTGGGGAGAAATAAACCCTTCTCCACTGTTAGTGGGAGTGCAGACTGGTGCAACCACTGTGGAAATCAGTGTAGAAATTCCTCAAAAGACTAGGGCTAGAGGTCACATTCAACCCAGCTATTCCCCTTCTGAGTATTTTTCCAGAAGAACTGAAAACATCAGACCACAGTGATAGATAGATGTGCATTCATGTTTATAGCAGTACAATTTGTCATAGATGAATCTTGGAAATAACCCACATGCCCATCAACTAAGGAATGCACAAAAAGATGTCATATTTTTACATAGTGGAGTATTACTCGGGTGTAAAAAAGATAAACTCGATTTTTATAGGTAAATGGATGCAACTACAGACCATACTTATAAGTGAAATAAATCAGGCCCACATGTGTAAACATAATATTGTTTGCCTAGTGTAAGAAACTGAAAGAGAAAATAGGATCTGAAAGAATAGTGGATACTGTGTAATGGAAAGAAACAGTTCAAAGGGAAGGAACAACTGGGATGAGGGAAAGAAGTGAAAAAAAATAAGAGAAAAAATATGTATATATACACAAGAAATACAAATAACAGCATAGCTTGGATAATTGTAATGCTGATTTCTGCTGGTCTCTTGGAAGGAGCGATTAATGCTTAAATTTTTTTTCTCTTCTTTATAATTTTTGAGTATAAGCTTATATCTGGTAATCTGAATAACTAATTTGAAGACAACAATATGCAATGTAACAACTATTGAATTCCTATCATTTTGTTTAGTGAAATTCTGTATCTTTTTTTTTTAATATTTATTTATTTATTTGGTACAGGGTCTCGCTAGCAGCTTGGACTCGCAATGATCTTCCTGTTTCAGCCTCCCCAGTGCTGGGATTACAGGCGTGTGCCACCATGCCCAGTTTCGGTGGCTAGTAGGGCACGGGGCCGGCACAGCATGTGGTACTGGGGATCGAACTCAGGTCCTTGCTCTTGCTGGGCAGGTGCTTAGACTGCCGAGCTATCTCCCTAGCCCAGAAATTCTGTATGTTTTTAAATGTTTTTATTTTTGTACTATTTTTTTGTATTCTCTTTATAAAAAAGAGCTATTTTTGTTTTCTGTTGAGATACTTACGACTTAATATCCCTAGCATGCCATCTCTAAAATTAGTATCTTCACCCCAAGACTACAATCACTTGTAAAGACTGTTGAAGTTGACATGTAGCTTATTTCATTTTACTAAGTCACTTGACTGCCAGAAATGTAAGAAAGTACAAAACTATTCCCTCATGGAAACACTTGGATGCTTTTGTGTTTTCCTGTGCTTAAAATCACTACCTTCTTCAGAGTTGAATGTACAGTGTTTCTGCACATGGGCAAACTGTATCTTAATGACTCATGTTGAATAAAGGTTACAATTGTACTCCAAAAAAGTTTTACTTAGCTTTGATTTTGTTTGATTGAAACCTTGTATGGATAAGAGACTTCATTAAAAATACTACAGAGTTAATGACACATCCTTAGTATTCTCTCAGTTTTAAGTGGGACTGTGTGGATTTTAAATAACTGATTTAATGGTTTTTATTCAAATATAAAATAAAAAGTTAGGAGTTGGGCTTCACTGGCTTAATTGCCAGTATTCTTCTCTTACTCCTGCTGCTTCTTCAACACATATATCCCTTGGCCAAACCCAGTGGTCAGGGTTTGGTTTGAGGGTCCATTTGGAAGTTCATGTGAGAAATTAAATACCATTTCTTCAGAATCTCTTTGTTTCTGTCTTAGGTATTGAGTTTGAATACTTTTTTTTCCTGAGTTTTCCCTTGAATTTCATTTCAGGCAGGTAGTTTCCTTTGCACACATTACTTGTTTTTTAGTAAGCCATTCCCTTCCTCTCATCGATAAAACAATGTGATGAGAGCTGATGAACATTAGTATTAGTAATATTAGACATAAGAAAAAACTGATGTCTTCATCATTGAAATCCCTCACAGAACTTCTAAGAATCTCTAGAAGTCCCTTAAAGTTGTTATACTTAAGAGTACTCTTTCTGAATTAACATTAAAATAAACTTTTCATTAAATTTTTTTTGTGTATAATTAGAAGGGTTGTGAGTTTCCCTCCCTATTGTAAATGTAAAATTTTTCCACTCCAGGATACATTTTATAGGCTTCTGTGGGTCCTTCTTGGTGATCTTGAAGCTTCACTTACTGTCTATGGGGATAAAATACAATAGGATTTCTTAATCAGTTTTAAATAGGTATTCAGAATGCTTGTGATTCAGGGACTATCTTTACTACTTTGTGGATTACAGTGAATATTTTTATATTACATTAGTGTCAGCAAAATGACCCAGGCTGTGTGTTGCCTACTTTAATCTTCTTCTGTGATTAAGATTAGAATTCCCTGAGTCTTAGTTGAGTAATAGAGCACATACTCTTACCTGTATGTAGTTTGACAATTGATTGTTTTGTTCTTCTAAGTTATTGCTTTAACAATTCTTAGTTTTCTGGATAATTTTAAATAAGTGTTATTTGTTGTAAGGTATTAATAGAAATGCAAAGCATGGAGTTGATCTCATGTTCCTACCAACACATAGAAAATTTTCTTTGTTTTTATTACTTTGTAATCAGTTACATTCTTTAGAAAGACTTGAGATAATTGGGTTTATTTCTTTAGCAGTTAGCTTAATGAGTAAATTTATTTCATTGAAAAATAGTATTGGGGCCAGGGAGATGGAATAAGCGCTTCCCCGGCAAGTGCAGAGGCCTGAGTTCAATCCTCGGTTCCAAAGAAAAAAAAAGAAAAATAGTATTTTCTTTGCCAAACGGTGATTGATAAACATTTTTATTTCTATTATGTTCTTGTTTTGAGACTGGTATTCATACCTGGGGAGGAGATTTTTAAGTAGTTCAGTTTTCACTAGCTATTTTGCGATGAAAAGATTTGATTTTTCTCAAAAGATGATGATAAGAGATTTTATATTAGTGAGTTTAGAGCTGTTTGTTTTCCTACTTTTTATGGTTGGAAAGAAGTTTTTAGGTATGGATTAAAGAAAAGGCTAGCCAGAAGGTATTCACTCAGTTCCTGGCTTTCCAGTCTACGAACAAAAGGTTTTTCTTTAGCAAAGTGGGCTGTGATAGTAATGAATGTGGTTACTTATGAGTGACAGTTCTCATATACAGTAACTTGTAGTTTTTTTGTGTGCATATAGATAGGTATTTTTGTTTGAATTCTGATAGAAATTGATTTTAACTTAGGGAGTAATTTCTCCATGGATAAAACTTTGTATTGTTTATTATCTAAACTGTTCCTTACCTGTTGTTATTGTAGCCCTGATATTGAAATAAGTAGAATCTGAATATATGTAGAAAAATCTGTGATGTTGACTGTTGAGAAAACGGCTTTTTTTGTGTCTACTTGCTGAAAATAATACGCTCACTGAAAATAATTATAGCAAGTTTAGTTACATGAAAAAAATGCTTTAAAAGTGTTGTGGAGTCATAAATCATGTGCATAGTGAAGGTTAAATACATGAAATCTGTAGACATATAAACATTTTTGTGAAGGGAGTGCTTAACCACTAGGAATATTAATGTATGATTAACTTTTACTAAACCTATTAATTTGTTTTGTGACAATAAAGAATATATTGTTACATAAAAACATTAGAAATGTTTCCCTTATTATTGATATTTATATAAATTATTATAAGTAGGAAATGCATTTTCCTCTAAAGAATCTACCTTTTATGTTCAGTAGACTGTGTTCTTACTTAATTTCTTTTATGTTTAACAGATTTCCAGCAAGCTCTCTATGAATTGTCATATCATGTCATAAAAGGAAATCTAAAACATGAACAGGCGTCAAATGTTCTTAATGACATTAGTGTAAGTATTGTATAGATACAGTTACTTAGTAACTTAGTAATTGTTGCAACTCTGGTTTTGCTGTGAAGATCCTTCAAGTATGTATCTTGTACTTCATTTTTGGAAAATTTTAGTAATGGATATTTTATGATAATATTAGGGAGCCATTTTTGATGGCAGTAATTTTTCTTACTGAATAAAGCAGAAAATGTTAGATAAGCTGGGGGAACAAGCAAAGGACAACTGTAATGAAATCAAGATATTCCTTTTTAAAATTGAGGATTCAATGATTTTAAATTGTGCATACATAGCTCTAAAATTTGTTTTCAGTTCTCATCTGCTTGCTGTTTTAGAAAATATTAACTAGATTTCAAAAAGGCTTTTGGCAATTCTATTTTATACTTTTGTTTATTGGAGAATATAGAGTAAACCCATATAATTTTCATGGTGGTTTGTGAGGGTATTTTTTAAAGCAATAGTTAAGCTTCAGGTTTTACAAGTGGTATGCTGCTCTGTAATTATTAGGTTGAGTTTTGGACTTGTGTAAAAATTATTTGTGAATTACCAGTTCAGAACAGCTTTTATAGTATTATTGCAGTGGGATGTGGGGCTTGTAGGAGTGAGTGTAAATTTTCCTCTTGTGTTGCTTTAAGATTTTTTCCTTCACTCCCTCCCTTGTGGAACTGGGGAGATATAGAGGGCCTTGTATATGCAAACCAAGTGCTTTGCTACTGAATTCTGTATCCCCTAGTCCTTCTGTAACCTTTTTCTGTTAGGGGAAGTAATCTCCTTTGTATGATTTTTGTGTTTTCCCAGGATAGTCTAAAGGAAATTCTAAGCTTAGCTCTTGTGATTTCCTGCCCCAGTTGAGGTTCATTCAAACAGTAGGTATTCAATATGAGTTTGTCCATATCTCTAAGCTGTCTTTAGTTGATAACAGCACTAGTTCATGTCAGGATGGTCTATTTCTTAAGAGAAAATATTCCATATCTGAAATCTGTTGGATGGCTATATTTTTGGTCTTCAAGTAGCTTGAGTACATGTAACAAGTAGATACTGCCAGAGGTCATAGTCTTTGAGAAACTTGAAATTGAGATTTGACTGGTCATTAAGGTGATTTTGTCCTGTAAATTGTGCATTTGTATAACTTTTAATGTTTGTAGGATCTGATTCTAATTCTTTTTCTTTTTTTAAAAAAACTTAATTTGGTACAGGGTCTCACTACACAGCTTGGACTTGTAGTGATCCTCTTGTTTTCGGCTTCCCCAGCCCAGTCTCTGTGGCTGGCTCAGCATGCCTGGGGGCAGATCCAGCTTGGCATGTAGTGCTAGGGATCAAACCTCAGTTCCTGTGCTTGCCTAAGCAGGTGCACAGTCTGTTGAACTATCTTGCTGGCCCTTATTTTTCTTAAATAGTGTAAATATATTTGTGCTTGATTCCTTTTCAGTGTTTCCTTTCTTTTGATTACTCAGAGATATCTTCAATATATAAAGATATACTTCTTTTTTTTTTTGCGGTACCTGGGATTGAACTCAGGACCTTGCGCTTGCCAAGCAAGTGCTTATGCTACTGAGCTTCTCCCCAGCCCAAGATACACTTCTATATCATGGCTTTCTCATATTACTATGTATTGTCTAATATCTTAGCCACATAAATATATTTTATGTGTCTCCTTGCACTTGGCAGGTCTAAATAGACTAATTTTCAGGTCATCAAACGACTAATTGGGAGTAATTTAATTATCCCTATTAATGGAAAATAGCTCTAAAATTCAGCATGGGAGTGGAAGTTGGGACAAATGTGGAATAATGCTGGCATTTTTACCTAGAAATGTTATTTGGGAATATTTTCTTTCTTTCTTTCTTTCTTTCTTTCTTTATTTATTTATTTATTTTGCGGAACCAGGGATTGAACTCAGGCCCTTGCGCTTGCTAGGGAAGCACTTATTCCACTGAGCCATCTCCCCGGCCCCGGGGATATTTTCTGTAAAGACTACAAATAAAAAACGTGAAGATAGGTTTGGTAAATGTTTTTATTCTCAGAGTATCTTGAGTTATGCAGTAATAGTTTTAATGGGCTTTATATTTTCTTCGGTTTTTGATTTTCTGCTAAGATTTTTGTATAGGTCAATATTGACTCAGGCATGAACACCACATTTAAAAGTGTTGGATGAAAATTGTACCTGTTTTTGTGGTACCAAGGATTGAGCCCAGAGAGTGCAGAGCTGCATTCCAGCTGTTTGTAAATTTTTATTTTGAGATTAAAGTCTCTTTAAATTGTCCATACTGGCCTTGAACTTGCAGTAGCCCTAGCCTCTCAAGGTATATGGGTAATATGTATATTTTTAACAGTTTTGCTCTAGGTAGGTGTGAGGTACTCTAAATTCCAATGCTTTTCTGAGGTGCTTCTTTAGGTTTCTTTTTTTTTTTTGGCAGAACCAGGGATTGAACTCAGGCCCTTGAGCTTGCCATGCAAACATTTGTTCCACAGAGCCATCTCCCCGGCCCCCCTAGGTTTCTGTTTTTGTATCTAATTCCTCTATGGTAGATGATAAAACATTAAACTGTTACCTTTCTGTTTTTAATTTCTCTGTTATTACAATAGAATTTTTTTGTGTATTTGGTAGAGTCTCACTATGCAACTTGGACTCATAGTGATCCTCCTGTTTTAGCCTCCCCAGCATTGGGATTATAGGTGTTCAGCACCATGTCCAGTCTTGGGGATCTGCTGGGCATGCCCAGGGGCGAGGCAAGTGTGGCATGTGGTGCCCAAGGTTTTGGGGATCAAACCATGGTCCCTGCGCTTGCCTAGGCAGATGCTTAGAACACTGAGCTATCTCTGCAGCCCATACTTGAAGAATTTTAACAGTGATACTGGAGGTTTTTTTTTTCCATAATTTTATTGAGAGACAAATAGCAATGAGACAGTTTCAAATCAAATTGGTATGACAGTTTCAATAATTAACACATTGCATAATCTCTTCCTAGTGTTATTTGCTGTACAAGATGCAGATGTGATATCCTATTTACAAACACTATTACAACAAATCCCTCTCTTCATTAAAAGAATGTAATTATATATCCTAACCATTTTGAATACACAGATAAAAAATGGACATTCATCTGTATCCCCTTTTTTGTTTAGTTCCATCATTTGAATACTATAGAATGTAGCAAAATATTCTAAAAGAGTCCAGTAGTCCATAATAGTATTGGGTCTTCCTTTTGACTGGCAGTGTCAGAAATTGTTGACCTGAGCTCAACACAACACCATGGTTTTACTTTTTATACTTTGTTTTTATACTTTTCTGTTGGATGGTTAAGACCAAGATAAAGCAAGACCTGTGCAATAAGAGTTGTAGCTTTTGTATCTGATAAGGTCAGTGAACTCTCCTCAGGATTTTTCCTGAGAACCTGTACCTCAGATTGTAGAACCTTTGTCAGTGTCAGCCGTGTGGATGAGTCACGGCCATTGCTTGGCCAGTGTGCTCTCTGTGAAAGCCTGAGAGAATGTTTTCTCTCCATGTGACTCTCCTTAGGCACACTCTACATCATCAATCACTTTCCTCTTAGGCCCCATAATCTCTGTGATCAGAAATTTTTTTTTTTTTTTGCGGAAGTGGGGATTGAACTCAGGCCCTTGCGCTTGCCAGTCAAACACTTAGTCTACTGAGCCATCTCCCTGGCCCCAATATTGTTATTTTGAAGAACTCTTTCATTATACTTTTTTTTTTCAGAACTGGGGATTGAACTCAGGCTGTTGCACTTGCCAGGGAAGTGCTTATTCCACTGAGCCATCTCCCTGGCCCTGATCAGAAAATTTGGGACATTACTGAGTTACATGACATTACAGTACAAGTTCTCCTATGTCCTGAGTTTTGATTGACCTTGGAAGGCTAGGGCCAAAATGTTGGCTTTCCTTGCGGCCCTCCTTTTTCTCTAATTTTGGTCTGCAAACTTAGGTTGTTAACTCTCCAGAAGAGAAGCTTATTGTTATTACCATACAACCTAAGCTGTTAAGCTTAACCTCACTATCTTTCTGGAGTTTTTGTTTTTAAGTTTGAGTGAAGAATGTTGTTCTGAAATTATATTTTGCTGTGTTATATGCTGGTATTTACTATCAATATTTTTTTCAAATTAGGAATTTCGTGAGGATATGCCCTCCATTCTTGCTGATGTTTTCTGTATATTAGGTAGGTATTAAACCTTTATTTAACCTCTAATACATGCTGTTTGCTAAATTGATGTGAAATAAATTTTTTAAAAATTATTCTAAATTATTTTACCAATGTGCAAATGTTTGCAAATCTAGAAGCATTTTTTCTTTATAGAAATTATAGTATTGTAAGTCAAATATCAGAACAGTTACTTTATGAAGTAGATTTAGAGTGTACTACACGTTTTTGAGCATTTGATAATTCAATGAAAAGCACAACATATCAGAAATTATGGGTTTGACAATGTACATTCAGATTTTAGCTAAATTAAATCATTTCATGTAAAATAAAGCCAAGTTTATGACATTTTGTCTGAGATACTGAGCTTTTAGCATTCAGCTAGTTAATGTTGATCATTGCAGGTTTTCAGTAAATTATATCAGAATCTCAAACTTAAAACAGTCAAGACATACTTTGCTATTGTAATTTTTTGATCCTTAATTTTGGAAAGAGCAAGATGAGCCAAAATACTCAAACGTACTTTTGTTTTGAGGTTGCAAAATGAGCTTTGAAATGAGAAATAGTTCAGAGTTGTGGTTGCACATGTCTATAATTTCAGCACTTGGGAGGCTGAGGTGAGAGAATCAACTTAAGTTCAAGGCCATCCTGAGCTACATATTAAGTTCAAGCCCAGCATGAACTACATAGTGAGATCTTGTCTCAAAAAACAGAAAAAGAAAAGTAAAGAATATTTCTTTGACTTAGAACAATAGGGAGTGTCCCTCTATGGGAAGTATTGGCTTAATGTGTTATGAATTTATTTTTCTAATTTTAGATAAGGCTTAAAATAATTTTGACCACAATTTTTCCCCATCATTTGTGTGCTTCCCATTGAAATATTATAAAATAACATATAACCTTTGCCTGTTGATCAAGCTGGTATGAATTATTTTTAGCACATTTTAATTCTGTGTTTAAATTATTAGATAAATTACTCAAATGTCTTCCTAAGAATATAGAATTTTGTCTCAGCAAATATAAATAGCTGGGCTTGATCCTTTTGGATACTTCACATTTTTAACAGTGGTCATGTAGGAAACAGGTCAAAATGTATGGGGACTTGATTGATAAATGTAAAGAGCAGACCATTGATGGCGTGACCCTGTATCCTAGCTTTAGTTTCACTGACATAATTATTAATAGTGCCGTCTCTTGCTCTCAAAACTCTCCTGATTTGGAGGATAAATACATGCTCAATTTGGAAGATAAATACATGCTCATGCTGTTTATTGGATTGATTTATGCTAAGCAAAATAACCTTTAGGCTTAATTTTTGAAAAAGGCACTAAAACTATTATATTAGTTTACAAAAATAGAAAGTAAATTTCATTAAAAATTTTTATATTATGATATTAAAAGATGATTTCGAGGTAAAATATTGTGAACCTGTTGTTATTAGGGTCAGGAGTATAGTTTGTCATCAATTACCAGTCTACTTCCACTAGAAATTATTTAACTCACTTTATTATGATACTAGGTTCCCTTCATGGTTATTTAGTAGTATGAAATATTATTATAAGTCATTGCATTTTATTAGTAACCTGAATTAATGAAGATGGTATTTGGTTGCTCTTGGGAAATTTCTTTTAGCCTATTGAACATTTTTACAAGCAAGATTAGGATGGCATTTGGAAAGAGAAATTCCCTCTTCTGCCCTCTCATTCACTCACCCCCACCCTTGGCAGAATAAAATGTTCCAAGGTGATTCCAGACCAAGGTAGGGGAATAGGAATAAGAATGAGCTATTGTTAATGCTGCTGCTGCTGATCATGGTGATGATGATGATGATGATGATGATGATGATGATGATTATGATATAGGTACTATGTTTGGAGCACTTTCCATGTTTTAGGCATTATTTTAAACATTTCATTTCATTTTAATGCTTACAGCAACTTCTGAAAGTTAGGTGCATGGATTAGGAAAAGGAGGTTCAGAGAAATGGTGATGTTTCAAAGCGACACAGCCAGTAAGGCAGCATTTGAATCTGTATCACTTTCCCTTCAGTGCCCATGATCATGTTGTCTAATATACTAATAAGGTAAATCAGAGTACTTTCCAGGTTAAGATAACTTTCTTTCAAAGACTAATCCTATGAAGATGAGGGAGTGAAAGGGGGACTCTGATGTAACTTGACCCACTGATGAGACTTCTAAGCTGGGGTGAGTAGTTGGTGACATTGAGGACAAGAGTTGGAAACAGATAAGGACTTTTTAGTGAAATCATAGAAGGAAATTAAAAGAATTTTAATTTTAAAGTACAAATTTATGGTAGAGGCATTAAGATAAGTGAGTTTGTTTGAATGGCATTATGAGTTAGAACAAAAAGAATAAGGAGCTGGAGAATTGCAGTTGGGCTAACAGCATAGTATATTCATTGTTGAGACTGCTCAGCTGTTTTGCTGAGGTGTTATTAAAAGTGTGCTTACTTGATTAGAACAGGAAAGAATGATAGGCTAATCAGGTCACGTGGCTGAGAAAAGAGCAGTCTTGAAGAGAGAAGAATGACTCCTCCAGAGAGCTTCCAGGTGCTCTGAGCTCAGGGGTGAATCTTAGGAAGTTAAGTCTCTGGAGGCAAAATAGTTGTGGCTAAAGGAATGATCCCAGTTCAGCTGCAGTTTCTTAAGGTCTGTATATGTACTGTAGTTGAAGTTCTAGGCTGAGGAGGGACTAGTAGAACAATTATATTGTGACACCTGGAAAGGTTGATGAAAAACACTTGGAGTAAAAGTCTTAATGATGAATTGAGGTTTAATTACAATTCACATAGTATAAATCATACAATTTACATACAATTCAGGTTTGTTTTATGGTACTGTGATTCAACTCAGGGTCTCAAAATGTGCCAGGCAAGTGCTTCCACTATTGACCTCATCCCTGTCTCATCACATTTCTTTAAGAATTTGAGCTGAGTTTGTTCAGCTACGGTGGCCAGAATATGGGGAGATGAAAACTGCCTAAGAAGAAAAAGTACAGAGGGGACATGAGAATGGTTACCTTTGATGGTTATCTCATTTGATTCTCAGTGTAAACAGTAGGAAGTAAATGGAATGTCTTGATGGGGCATTTGTTGTGTTGGTAGATCATTTAGAAGACAGTTTTTATTACTTTACTAAAACTGTGCCTTTTTAAAAGGATGTTCTAAATCATCAGTTGACTTCAGAAAAACGTTAATAGTATATAACCAGCCAAAGCAATAACTTGAGATCAGCCTTGTTTGTAATCTTGCCAGTGCTGACTGAAATTGGTGTTTGCAATTTGCCATTGTTTTATTTCTACAATACCTCAGATATGAAAAATTGACAGATTTTGGAATAATTTACTGAAACTCAAGTTTTTAAATATTTCAGTAGAAACAAAATGAAAGTATTGAATGAGATTTTCTTTAATGACTAGTATTGTCATTCAAAATAAGATTTTAAATGTATCATTTTCATACTGACTTTATGAAAAGTTGCTAGACAGTTAATTTGTTTAGAACATGGTAGCTTGACCGAGGTGGGCAAAGTCCAAGGTTTTAGCTGTATGAGAAAGTAGATGTTTAGAGTTGCATATGTTGTTACCTGCATCAGTGTTGCAACTAAAGATTGAATCTGTTTTTAGCATCTTTGATTATTTAAACTGTTAAGAATTTTCTTGAAGCTTTTGTTCTAGGGCCATAGCACATATTTTCTATATAACCAACTTACTATTTTAAGGATATATTGTAGGTGACAGGGTCAGTCTCCAATGTGAGGGAAAAATTAAAGCATTCATATATATGTGAAATTTCTTGTTACTGTAGTTTAAAATTTTTCCAAACTCAGAATGAGGCATTTGAAAATTACCTAGTTTTAAAGAAAATAACATTTTAACTCTAGAGAGTTCAGAAAGACCAACTAAATTTACCTCTGTTTCTCTCTCCATCATTATAGATATTGAAACAAATTGTTTAGAAGAAAAAAGCAAGAGAGATTATTTTACACAGTTGGTATTAGCGTGTTTGGTAAGTTTTCAAAATATTTTTGCTTTCTAAAGTTTTATTAAATGATTATGATTATAGTTAATCATGTTAATGGAGAATGTTGATACTCACGTGACTTCATTTGTAAGGTAAGTTTTGAGTTTTAAAGTGGAATTTGTGAAAGTAAACATGCTGTTTCTGTGAAATGGGAATGTTACCAAATCACCTAAACTACGTATAAAACCTTGAATGTTATATTTGATCTAGTAAGTTCTTAACAAAGGAAAAATTAAGCATCTTAAGGAAACTAGAAATAACTATGCATAAATTTTAATCAGCTTTTTTTTTTTTTGTGTGTGTGTGTGTGGAACTGGGGATTGAACTCAGGTCCTTGCACTTGCAAGGCAAGCGCTTATTCTACTGAGCCATCTCCTTGGCCCCTATGCATAGGTTTTTTTTTTTTTTTTTTTTTTGGTGGAACCAGGGATTGAACTCAGGCCCTTGTGCTTGCCAGAGAAGCCCTTATTCTACTGAACTATCTCCCTGGCCCCTATGCATAGGTATTAAACAAATTTTATTTTCACAAATATTTAGGGGAAACATGATTTGAAGATAACAAATTTTAGAATTTATCACAATTTTTGTCTAGTAAACTGTTATATTCATACATTTAGGAAAAAGGAGAAGACAAATTTGACTTAAGGCTGAAGTGCTGTGTTGTGAAAGTTCAGTAAATTCAATGAAAATTTTATCTGTAGCTCTTCATAGGCTATTTATAGCATGTGTATAATTTGTAAGTGAAGTTTTTGGAAGAGACATATATTTCAGTGTTTGGAGAGCCATCTTTTTTGTTAAATTGAAGTTCCAACATCTTACAAATTTTGAGTTTTTTATGTGTGTGTGTGTGTGTGTGTGTGTGTGTGTGTGTCTGCCTGCCTATCTAATATGATTTTTGTGTTATTTGGGAAAAATCTTTTTGAATATATTTAAGATTGTAAATGCATAGTTGGAAAGCTAAATAAATGGCCTTTAATATCTTTTAATACAGTATTTAGTGTCAGACACAGTTCTAAAGGAACGCCTCGATCCAGAAACATTGGAGTCATTAGGGCTTATCAAACAATCACAGCAATTCAATCAAAAGTCAGTTAAAATCAAGACAAAACTCTTGTAAGTACATGTTTCTTACTCTGCAGATAATGTAGCTTAATGTTTTTTTCTCAGTTTGAATCTAGAGGTTTCTAAAGATGCTTTGAAGGTATTTTTTGCAGTTAGTGTAGAGCCTTTCTTTTGCCTTCAAAAATTAGCCTAAATTTGAATCAGCAGTGTTTCACCTGAGTAGACTAATGTTAAGTTTGGCATATTTAAGGTTAAAATATATTCAGTGCTTTTATTATTAACATTCATTTACAACTGTGGCTGTACTCAAGGTAGATTCTTAGTGATGGTATGTTACTGTTCCTTGGTATTAGCAATATTCTTTCCTTGTATTATTGGTTTTCCCTATGTCGTTAACATTAGGGCCATCTCATAAACTGGTATTGTTTTCTATACTAAAAGATATATAAAGAAGAAAACTTTCAAAAGCTATTCTTAGAATTGTTTTAAGTTAGAATATTCAATGAAAAGAATATACTAGACTAGTCTTTCTTACTGAAATTAATTTTATCCTCTTAATATTTATCTGATTTCAGCTATAAGCAACAAAAATTCAATTTGTTAAGAGAAGAGAACGAAGGTTATGCCAAACTGATTGCTGAATTGGGGCAAGATTTATCTGGAAATATTACTAGTGATTTAATCTTAGAAAATATAAAATCTTTAATAGGTAAGGATGCCTGAGTGTGTGTGTGTATGCAGTATGTGTTATTAACATAATTTTTTTTGCCTGTTAGAGAATAACCATAAAGACAAAAAGAGGACATTGCTTGCAATTATTTTAAGTTAAAAAAGCATCTATTTTGCTATTTTATTATTTTGTTAGTAATTACACAATTTAGCATGATATTTGTTAAGTCCTTTTTCATTGTCACCTGTATATTTATATTAATTTTTGGTCTTTCTAGTATTTTTATCGTTAACTTTTAAGTATGTTTCAGTCATTTTATAGAGGCAGAAAATATGAAAACTAATAAATCTTCAGTGATTTTTTTTTTTAAGACAGGGTCTTGCTATGTAGTGTAGACTGGCCTTGAACTCACTTATGTAGCCTAGGCTGACTCTAACTCATGGTGATCCTCCTTCCTTAGCCTCCTGAGTGCTGGGATTAAAGGTGTGCATCACAATGTCTGGCTGCAGTGAACTCTTGAATCCTGGTGATATTTGATTCTTCTGAACGAAGTAGGCGTAGCAGGAGCTGGGCATGGTGATGGCACATGCCTACAATCCCAGTACTCTTGGGAGGTTGAAGTAGAAGGATAATAAGTTTGAGCATAGCCTGACTCTATTTAGTGAGTCTGTCTCAAAATATCAAATGACAAAATTTCTAGGATTGGAGACCAGGTTAAAGACCTAGGGTTCAATCCCCACTACTGAAGTAAGTTTAAAAAAATAAAGTCAGTATAGCACAATGTTGCAAAAGTGTAACAGATACAAAAGTGTTATTTTTTTTTTGGTAGAACACAAAAGTGTTACTATCTGCACCTTTTAAATAGCATTTCTGTAACATTTTCTCTTTTATTTGGATTGAGCATTAGAAGGAAGTCTTCAAATTCCATAGAAAAGAGTATTTAGTGGTAGTGAAAATAGAGTAATCCTGATTTTTCTGAAAGTGGCAAGAATTTCTGCTAGTTTTGGGGAATATTTTGCAGTACTATGGTGCCTTAGGTTTTTAAGACTTATAAGAGAAGACTTATTTCCTGCCTCATTGGCTGTATGTTTTAAGATGTTTGGTCTCAGCTTCTGAGTTCTTTGTTTATGAAGTTTATGACTAAGAAAGCAGATGGTATAAACTTTATCCATTTCCTGCAATAATTTGCATAAGTATCCAAATAAAAGTATATTTATTAAAATCTTCCCTGTTCTTGGGCCAGGGAGACGGCTCAGTAGAATCAGCGCTTCCCTGGCAAGCGCAAGGGTCTGAGCTCAATCCCCGGTTCTGCAAAAAAAAAAAAAGAAAAAATTCTCAAAAATATCTTCCTTGTTCTTTTGATTTGGTTTTTGGTGACAAGCAAGTATAAATAAGTCAGTGTGTAATTTAAACTTACCCTTTTCTTTGAAGTTGTAGGGGCTGTTCTTTCTTTGCTACTTCTGTCCTGTGTTGATTTAACATCAAAAAAGAGTGGGCCTGAACAGCAGCAGGATTCTTTTTTTTCACTGGTTTTTGTTTTTGAGACAAGGTTTCACTCACTAGTTTAAGCTGGCCTTAAAACTGTCTTTGTAAGGGCTCTAGGATTTTTACCTGCCTGTGTGGCAATGATCCATTTTTAACAGTGTTCCTGTAGTAGTTCCTTTTTCTTCTTTCCAGGATAGCTTACATTTTTCCTGCAGTTTGTTTTGTTTGTATCTAAGTTGAGAACGTTGTCGGTACTGCTTTACTGTAATTTTGTCTTTCCTTGTATCTTATTATATACTTAGGATAGTATTGCCTCCCCAGAAATCCTGTGGTGTGTAAGATCCTCAGTCGTTTGTTTTTACTTTTTCTATTTTTGATCTCTCTCTCTCTCCATGTTTTTCAATTTACACCTTTTTATTCTTTTGTTATTTCGAGAATATTTCAAAGCACAACTTTCTTTTGAAGATGAGCTTTTTATCTCATGGGAAAATGTATACTATTTACTTTCCTTCAATTTTGTTCTCATAGAGAGCAGGTCTTTGTAAGGGCTCTAGGATTTTTATTGCCTCTGAAGAACAGTGTAACAATCATTACCATGAAGTCATGATGCAGATATTCTGTAAACATGAACAATATGATTTCTTGTCCCACCCTTCTGTTTTAACCCACTAAGTATATGCTATGAAGCATGGTAAATCAGATATATTCAAATACCCTTTTTCTCAAGCCTTCTCTAGACAGTCATGTCAACAGTTTCTGTTGTTCCTATTATTTTTCTTAGCATTATCACCATAATATATATTTGACTCTGTTTCTGCATTTCAACAAACCAGAAGTTAAAAAATATTTTGGGGGAAATTGCATCTGCATCAAACATGCACAGCCTTTTGTTCTTGTCATTATTTTGTATGCCATAGAGTTAAACTACTATATAGTATTTACAGTGCATTCACTATTATATATAATTCAGTTGTGGCTTAGCATGTAAAAGAATGTATAAATTATATCCAAATACTGTCATTTTATATTAAGAGAACGAGTATCTGTGTGTTTTGATATCTTGAAGGTAGTGTTGGAATAACCTCTTTGGTACTGAAGGATCACTGTACTATGCATTTTATTCAATCTCTTCCCAATGGAATATAAGCTCCATAAGGACAGTGGTTTTATGTGGTTTGTTTAGTACTTAATCATCTTCAGTGCCTGGTTGTATAGGTGCTACATAAGTACTGGATAAACAATGAATGAATCTTATTCCATTCTTATAGAATTCATAGTGATTCTTAGCCAATATTTCTGACATGGAGAAATTTTGGAAGTTTATTTTCCTGGCCCAGTGCTTGTTGCTTTCTGGTTAGATAATTTCTTTCTTTGATTGTCTGAAAAAGATACTGTTCTTTGATGCAAAAATTGAGGTTACAACTTTAAATGCAGTTGAGTATTTTTTCAGTGTTATAGTTGATTTGATTCCCTCTAAATGCAAGCTCCATCTAGATCTCATTTCATCTGGCTAGAATAGGTTGCCAACACAGCATCCTATTTTTCATTACATCCTTAGATGGTTTGCTCAGTATTTATTCTTAGTCTTGGTTCTAAGAGCAATCCAGACAGGTAATACTTTGCACAAAACATCTAATCTCCTTAATTAGCCATTATTAGAAAATGATAATGTAAATTGGAAAGAATGTTTTTAAAGAGCACTTACATTCAGGGTACTTGGTCTGATCAAAAGCCTGTATTATGTTTTGGTGAACAGGTCATTATTTGTTCCCTAAAAGATTCTAGTATGTCAGATTGCTTATATCTTAATAGTCTGGGTCTATTTACTGCATGAGCAAGCAAGCTAAGAAGCAGAAACATTGAATTTATAGTGTGAACATTATCTCTACTATAACACGAAATTTGAACATCTTACTAAATATAAATGGAAGTACTAGTAGACTTTTGACCTATTATAGATGCTCTTAGGTAGTTCTTGCATCAAGATGGCAAAAAAGGTATATAGCAGAGGTATCAGAAATTAGGGTCTTTTGACTGCTGAATTAAACCATTATACTGCATCCTTCTAATGCCCTTCAAAAAATCAAAATTGCATATTGTATAATTTAATATATATAATAAAAATGTGATTGTTACATGATTTTTGTGTTCTTTGTTCTAAAGCACTGGTCAAACGTTTTTCTATAAAGCTTAGTATTTTTTGGCTTCGTGGGCCATATAGTTTTTGTTTCAACTATTCTGCCATTGTTCAGTGAAAGTGAACATTAGCAGTATACATTTAAATGTGACTATATTTTAGTTTACAAAAGCCAGCCAAATGGATTTAACCAGTATGCCATTGTTTCCAATGCTTGTTCTAAATAAAAACAATTTTGCCTAAAATCTACTCATGGAATTGATTTTAGACATGATGTTTCCTGGTTTTGGGCTTAGTGGGTGATTCATTATCTTCTCTTAAACTTGAGTCCTTACTTTTCCAGTATGAGGGCTCAGGACCTTCATTTGTTTTGTGGTACTGAGGATCAAACTCAGGACTGTGTGCTTGCCAGGCAGGCCCTTACACTGTTGAGCTATCTCCCCGCAGACTCTTCATTTGTTGCTTAGTGTCTAAGATTGGGCTGAAAAGAGTAGGATGAAAGTTTTGCCCAATTTGATCTCACAAGTTTGCTTTTTTACTTTATAGGTGACCAAACAAAATACTTCAAGCCAGTTTTTTTTTCTGCCATAATTTTATTGAGTAACAAATAGCAATGAGACAGTTTCAAATCAAATTGGTAGAACAGATTCAATAATTAACACATTGCATGCTGTCTTCCTAGTAGTTATTTCTTGTACAAGATGCAGACATGATACTCTCTTTATAAACAATATTAGAACAAATCCCTCTATTCATTGAATTAAGAGAATGTAACTATATACCTATCCTAACCATTTTGAATACACAGATACAAAATGGTAATTCATCTGTATCCCCATCTTTTGTTTAGTTCCGTCATTTAAATATTATAGATGTGTGAACTCAGGAAAATATTCCAAAATATTCCAGTAGTCCGTAATAGTATTGGGTCTTGCACTTGATTGGCAATGTCAGAAGTTGTGGACCTGAGTCCCCTACAGCTCAAAATAACAACATGGCTTTACTTTTTATACTTCGTTTTTATACTTTTCTGTTGGATGGTTAAGACCAAGGTAAAGCAAGACCTATGTAACAAGAATTGTAGCTTTAGATCTGATAAGGTCAGTCAAATCCCCTATGGATTTATCCTGAGACCCTGTACTTCAGGCTGTAGATCCTTTGTCAGTGTCAGCCATGTAGATGAGTCATGGCCATTGCTTGGCCAATGTGCTCTCTGTGAAAGCTTGAGAGGATATTTTCTCTCCATGTGACTCTCCTTAGGCACACTCTACATCATCGATCTCTTTCCCTCTTGGCCCCATAAGCTCCTTGATCAGAAAATTTGGGACACAACTGAGTTACATGACGTTACAGTACAAGTTCTCATCTGTCCTGAGACTTAATTGACCTTGGAGGGCTAGGGCCAAAATGGTGACTTTGCTTATGGCCCTCCTTTTTGTCTAATTTTTGGTCTACAAACTTTGGTTTATAAACTTAGGATATTTACACATGTGTTTCTGCTTTATTTCACTTATGAATATATCCTCAAATGGCATCCTATTAAATATAAAGGCTTAAAGTTTATCATTCTTTATAGCTGAGTAATACTCCATTGTGTAAAAATACCACATCTTTTTCAACCATTCCTCAAGTGATGGGCATCTTGGTTGTTTCCAAGATTTGGCTAAATTGTGCTGCTATAAACATAGGAACACATATATCCCTATGATATGATGTTTTCAGATCCTCCGGGAAAATTCCCAGTTGAGG
>NW_004524827.1:287202-288770 GCF_000260255.1 Octodon degus | reverse complement strand
TGTGTGTGGCCAGCTCAGCCCACCAGGGGGCGGGGCTGGCTGGCATGTGGTGCTGGGGGATTGAACCGCGGTCCCAGTGCTTTGCTAAGCTTGTTCTAAGTAGGTGCTTTAGACCACTGAGCCATCTCACCAGCCCTCTGGATTGGTTCTTTAAACATGGGTCCCTAATGTTTTTTAGTTCTTTACAAATTGTAGAGAACAGACCTGTGTCTGAGTGCTTATTGGTAAAGATTTTCTCCCAATTGTGGGCTGTCTTTTCACATTGTTGGTAATTTCTTTTGACGTGCAAAAACTTCTCAATAAGAGGAGGTCCCAGTTGTTAATTCTTTCAGTTATTACGTGTGTGATTTGCTTTTTGTTCATGAACTCTTTGCCTACCCATATGTCTTCAAGATTTCCTCCTACTTTCTCTTCCAGGAGATTTAATGTTTCTGTTTTAATGTTTAGATGTTTAATCCATTTTGACTTTACTTTAGCGAATGGTGATAGACCTGGGTCAACTTTGAATTTTCGACATATAGAGAGCCAGTTTTTCCAGCACCATTTGTTAAAGAGGCTATCTTTCTTCCAGTGATTATATTTGGTCCCTTTATAAAAGATAAGGTGGCTGAGTGTGTTTGTAGGGGCTTCAGCATCTTCTAATCTATTCCATTGATCCTCAGGTCTATTTTGTTGCCGGTACAATGCTGATTTTATCACAGAAGACTTGTAATATAATTTCAAGTCAGGAATTGTAATGCCTCCTGCCTTGTCTTTATTGCCCAGAATTGCCTTTGGTATTCTAGGTCTTTCCTGGTTCCAAATAAATTTTAGGAATGATTTCTTTAGGTCTGTGAGGTATGTTGGTGGTAGTTTGACAGGGATTGCATTAAATCTGTGCAGCAATTTTGGGAGTATGGCCATCTCGACAATGTTGGTTCTTCCTATCCAGAAGCATGAATATCTTTCCATTTCTGAAGTTCTCTACAATCACTTTTTTAATTAAAGTGATAAGTAATTTAAAATTACTACTGTAATTTTCCTTGAAATGATCATTGACTTCTTTAGTTAGATTAATTCCAAGATATTTCATTTTCCTCAGTGCTATTGTACAAGGTATTGCTTCTCTAATTTCCCTCTCAGCGTGTTTGTTATCATTGTAGAGGAATGCTATTTACTTTTGGGTATTGACTTTGTATCCCGCTATGCTACTGAATTTCTCTATTAATGCTAGTATCTTCTTGGTGGAGTTTTTTGGTTCTTTCAAGTAAAGTATCATGTTATCTGCAAATAATGATAATTTAACTTCTTTTTTACCTATTCTTATTCCTTTTCTTTTTCTTGTCAAATGGCTGTAGCTAAGGATTCCAGAACTATATTGAATACGCGTGGTGATAGAGGACATCCTTGTCTTGTACCAGATCTAAGAGTAAAAGATTTCAGTTTTTCCCCATTTAGAATTATGTTAGCTGTTGGGTTTTCATAAATGGCTTTTATCAGATTGAAGTAGAGGCCATCTATTCCAATTTTCTGTGGGACTTTGAAAATGAATGAATGTTGGACTTTGTCAAAATCCTTTTCTGCATCAA
>NW_004524827.1:283223-283892 GCF_000260255.1 Octodon degus | reverse complement strand
ATGAAAAAATTTACCGACCAGTCATAATAGTTCACTGTTTCAAAACCAAGAAACTTATATTCATGTAACTAGAATTCTCAAACTAGAAAGGAGTAGGCAATAAATATTTAAAGATTTAAATTTTCTAAATTTAGTTCAGCTTATACTGGATTTCCAAGAAAAACGAACCTTTTGCACAAGAAATTTAAATAAAATCGTACCAAGATACACAAAAATGAAATGTCTGAAACTTAATAGAAAGAAAAAAAATGATTAAAGCATATACATAAAAAATTCTAGCTATCGAAGAACAAAATTAACTAGCATCTTATTCCACATTAGAAAGAAAAAGGACCAAGTGTATAAGAAACTAGACTCATTAAAGGACTGAAAGAAAGGAAAAGATCTGTCCTTTTTGAATTTTATACTTAGCAAACATACCTTTGAAAACTAAGATTTTCTGGTTGTACAAACTTGAAATATTTTAATACCTCCAGAAGTAGCACATAGGAAATAACAAAGAGCATAATTCAAAAGACAAGAGAAGTTGCAGTATGCTCCCACATGAACAATAAAGACCTCTTAATATTATAGTTATGCAGAACTATATAATATATATTAGATGAACCTTTATTTAAAGGTCATTGAAGATTTCTATGAAACAGTACCAATCTTATGTTGGGTTATACA
>NW_004524827.1:281469-281899 GCF_000260255.1 Octodon degus | reverse complement strand
TTTTTGTATTGTTTGTATTGACTCCTTCCTTCTCATTGATGCTTTTCTCATTGAGATTAATCACATTGTTCATCTTTGCATCGTCTTACAGGTATTGAATTATTTTTTCCTGCATTCTGGTTGTTTTTAGATATTTTCTTGTTTTTTCACTGGGTGCAATTGTGTCTTTAAGGTCAGAAGGTCTATGTTCACTTTCACTCAAACGGTTTTGCCAGCTTGTGAATGAGGTTTTAATTGCCTGTATATCACTTTGAATCTGTTTCATACATTCCATTTCTTTCCTATATTGCTTATTCAGGGGTTCCTTCATTTTTATATTCTGCTGTATTTTGTTTTTTATCATTGTATTCTCTTGAAACACTTAGAACTTCTTTGATTATAGTTATCACTACATTGTTTTAGTTCAGAATTTTTTTCTTTTTTTTTTTTT
>NW_004524827.1:277649-281280 GCF_000260255.1 Octodon degus | reverse complement strand
TGCTAGTGTCTTCTGCATTTGTACTGTATAGACTCCGGGCCTGAGACTGCATTTTGTTCCTTCTCTTTGTCATTTTGTACACCACTGTCTTCTGACCTTTGGTGTAGAGCTTAGATATTACCTTAGCACCAGGTCCACATCTATGAAGTTCAGATTCCTCCAGGTGGGTGTTGCTTGGATCTGGCTGGGGTCTGGCTGCTGTGTTCCACTTCTTTCTGCTGTAGCCGTTGGAGTTGAACCCTTTGTGTCACTCTGGCAAGATGTTCTGCTCCTGAATCAGCTGGGTGTGTCTTGCCTCTAGACTCTTTGCAGGGAGTTCTGCTGAAGGGTTCCATGCTGGGCCTGCACTCTGGGTGGAATGAGTATCCAGTGGGCCTCCGGGGGTCTCACTCGCAAGCCAAGCCTGGGCTCTGGGTCGATTCAGGATCTGTGGCCTTGGGTCGTCTCACTCACATGCTAGGCCTGGCTCTGGGTCAACTCAGGATTCGTGGCCCGGGTGGTCTCACTAACATGCTGGGCCTGTGCTCTGGGTCTAATCGGGATCTGTGGCCTGGGGCAGTCTCACTCACTTACTGGGCCTGCGCCCTGGGTCTTCTCACTCACTTGGTGTGTTTTTAATTGGATTGAGGTTACTCGGCATTTTTTATTGTTAGGTTACCTGGATGTTAGATTGTTTCCTCATATTTGGGAAGTTTTCTGCTATTATTTCTGCCCATATTTTTTTAATGTCATTTGTATTGCCTCCTTTCTCATTGATTCCTATTCGTCTCACATTGTTCATGTTTGCATCATCTTGCAAGTGATGAATTATTTTTTCCTGCATCCTAGTTGTTTGTAAGAGATCTTTTCTTACCTTTTTCCTAGCTGCACTAGCATCTTTGTGATCTGAAACTGTCTTCACTTTCACTCAGACTGTTTTGCAGGCTTTTGATAGAGATTTTAAGTTTCTCTATATCTCTTTGACTCTTGCTTCATGCAATCTATTTCTTTCCTGGATTGCTCATTCAAGGAATTTGTCATTTTTGTAATCTTCTCTAATTTTGTTTTTATTAGTGTCTTCTTTAGAAGCAGTTATTCTTTTCCTGCAGAGTTTTATTCAGATTGGGTTTCCTTCACATGTTTCTGTATTTGATTCTTTACTTCAGATGCTGTGAGTTGAAAGATTTCTTTTTTTAATTTCCGAAATTAATTCTGCTCTGAGTTCCTCTATATCTTTCTGCTGTTGCTTATTTACTTTTGACAGTATTAATTTATACATTTCAGCTGAGCTAGTGTCCTCTGTGCTTGTTCTGTGTGGGCATTGGGTTTCCTCTATATGTTTCTGCATTTGATTCTTTGCTGCAGATGCTATTAATTCAGAGATTTTTTTTTTATTTCCAATCTGAGTTCCTCTATACCTTTCTGCAGTTGTTTATTTAAGAAGCTCTTGGTTCATTGATTTCAGCTGTGTGATTCCCATTTTGTTCTGTGTTAGTGTCCTCTGCACTTGTTATGGTTGGGCTTGGTGTCTGCGATTCCATTTTGCTCCTTGTCATCATTTTATATAGCACTGTCTCCTTCTCCTGACCTTTGTTGTAGAGCTTTGGTGCAGATCTTAGCACCTACTGAAATTCAGGTGCAGATCTACACAGTTTGAATTTATCCAGCTGTGCCTGGCTTGGGTTTGGTGCTGTGCTCAGCTCCTTCCTGCTGCCGCCCTTGGGAGTGAACCTGTTGTGCCTCTCTGGCAAGATGTTCTGCTCCTGGACTAGCTGCATGGTTCTGTCCCCTACTCTCTCTGCGGGACTGCAGCTGTGGAATTTCACCCAGGCCTGTATGCCAGGCCTGAGCTGAGTCTGAAGGGGACAAGGGGGGGGGATAGGGGAGAGTGGAAGCTCTCCCACACACTCACCTGGCCTGGGCTAGGGCTGGATCTGGGGATCCCGAGAGCATGGCAGAAGTTCTCACTCACTGGGCGGGCGTTGGGGGGGGAGGGGCTGCAGAGTGGTGTTGGTGGGGTTCCATTGGTGAGGTAGAGGGTCTTATTCATGCTGTGCCTGGGATTGGACTGGACAGGTCCCACGGGTGCAGGGTAGTGGAAGCTCTTCCACACACTCACTGGGCGTGGGTTAGGGCTGGATCTGGGGATCTGGAGAAAGAGGCAGAAGTTCTCACTTGGCATGTGTGTGTGTGTGTGTGGGGGTGCTGTGGTTTGGTGGGAGGTTCCCAAGGGCATGGAGGAGGGTCTCACTCAGGTTGTGCCTGGGTTTGGACTGGACAAGTCCCGTGGAAGCAGGGTAGCTGGAAGCTCTTCTACACACTAACAGGGTCTGCGCTACGGCTAGATCTGGTGGTCCCAAGAAGGTGGCAGAAGTTCTTGCTCAGTGGGCGTGGGGGGTTGCGTAGTGGTTGTGGGTGTCCCAAGGATGCAGAGGATGATCTTACTCATGCTACGTCTGAGTTCGGACCGGACTGCCAGTTTTATTCTTGGAAAGATTACTTGGAAAGATTATGGGGCATTTATCTCCTTTGAATACATTGAGAATATTTCATATTTTAATTATCTTTGGATCAATCTGCATCTTGACACCTTTTTTCTTCCTGTTTTGTGAGCTTTTTTCTTCCTGTCACTTTGAAAGAGAAGCGGACAGGCCTTGCCAAAACTGTTGCTCTGTTGAAGTTTCTTGACTATGTTTGGAAAAGTACCACCTACTGTGAAAACAAAAACTGCAATTAATGTTTTCTAGCATTTAAAAGCAATCTAATTTCTGTTCAGTATAAAACTTATTTCCAAAATTTTTAGAAGCCTGTATTTTTCCTTTCACTGCTTTTTCCCCCCTTTTCCCTTTTTTCTTCTTTCCTTTTTCTTTCTTATTTCCTTTTTTAGTAATGGGACATGAATCCCAGGGCCTTCACACACTAGGCAAGCACTCTACCGCTGAGGTATATTCCCCCATCCTTTCCTTTCCTTTCCTTTCCTTTTCTTTTCTTTTCTTTTCTTTTCTTTTCTTTTCTTTTCTTTTCTTTTCTTGACACAGAGTGAGTTTCCCAGGCTGTCCTTATATTTGAAATTCACTTGCCTTAGCCTCTTGAGTAGCTGGGATTATGGGGATATACTTGGCATTTTTAGTCTTTTTTAAGGGGAACTTTTGTAGGTGCTAAACCATCTCCTTTTGTAAAAAAAAAATGCTTTCTGTATTCTAAGGTCAAATTTGTCAAGAATATGATATAGTCTGGAATGTTTTTTTCTTTTCTCTAAGGTGTAGGTGTAACAGTCATGTTAACAGTTTTACTTTGGTCTTTTTTTGTGTTAAGAATTTCAGTTTGGCCTTATTCCTACAACAGTTATTGTCAGTTTATTCATATGTTTTGCTTCTAGTAACAATTGCTGTACTATATTAAACATTTGTCTATCTTTCGGAGAAATTCTAGTTACTTTGCAGTGTGTTTCTTCAGTATATATTATTGGAAAGGTCTGAACTCTCCTTACGGACAGAGGAAGCTTTCATTAGTCTCTATATTTCAAGAACATAGCATATAGTGAATAGTTATTTAATGTTTTTTAAAATGGAGTGAAGCCACAGCCATTACTGTCATTTAATTTTTTTTTTATTGACATCAGTTATTTTTATTTTAAAGAAAGAAAAAAAAA
>NW_004524827.1:267954-275429 GCF_000260255.1 Octodon degus | reverse complement strand
TTGTTGCTTAATAGTTCAGGTCATCCTAGTTTCCTGTTTGGATGTCCTTGTACAGGCCTCGAGCCCTGGGCATGCTCACTGATTTGTCCTTTGCACAATGAAGTTCTGATGGAGTGTTTATTTTAGTTATTGGAGGTCTCAGTCCATACTCAGCTGGCAGTTCATGGTGGTGGGAGGCAGCAAAACAGCAAGGGGAGGCAGCAACAATGGCAACAGAGAGCAAATCTTGTCATTTAATTTTAACTGGTCTCGTTCCAGTGTGGTTCTCTGTTTCTCCAGAGATGTTGTGTTTGTGTGCATATATGTATGCCTGTGTTTTCCGTACTGTTACTGATAGTGGAGGTACAGGGGCAGGCTTATGATCTTTGTCAAAATCACATGTCTGTTGATGCTTAGGGTGGACAAAACCCTTTCTGAAATACTTGAGCACAAGAGTCTTATGTTCTGTCATAGCTGTCATTTGAAAAATTTTGGACTTTCAAGTTCACTGATTGTTACTAGTGTTTTACTGTATGTGAAACATCTGTTATGTTAAGCTTTATGTTTAAAACCAATTTACTAAACCTTCAGTTTGGCTATTTTTTCTTACGACCTGAAATTGACTGAACTAAAAGTACCTCAGATATTTAACAGTAGAAAACTTACTAGTTTTTACTTTTGAAAGATACAAAGGCTGCTATCTATAGCCTGTGCTTCTAGCTTGCTGCCTTAGAGTGAACCTAGAAAGAAATGGACAGTTATAAGAGTATGGATAACTAATAGAATAGCCTCAATGAAGTAAAACTGTTAAGTAAAACAAATGTTAGTGGTTCATATTTCAGCATATTTAAAATATAAACTTCAAAATAATTTCAATGGAATATCTTTAAGCTAATATAGTGCTGTTATAGTCTGTATTCACAAGTTTTGTGTATAGTTTTAATAAGTTGTTATTAAATAGCCAATTTTTCAAAATTGTATTTTGCCCTCTCTGATAGAATACAATAGTGATTTTTTATATTAAATATGAAAGTTAAAGAATTACAGAATTACTAGATCTACATCCATAATCTATTTTCAGTGTTCGTGCAATAGATTGTACTGATGCTTCTCTAGCTTTATTGAGATCTAATTGACATTTGGTAGGCTGAACTTATTTGTATACTGTGTAGAGACATCACCACAAACAGGATCACACAGGTTCCTGTCAGTCCTCCTCCAATTTCCTTATTACCCCTGTTCTTTCCAGACCACCACTGATCTACTTTGTCACCATAAATCAGTTTGCTTCTTCTAGAATTTTTCTTTGAAAGTAGTCATACAATATATACTCACTTTTTGTTCTGACATCTTTCAGTGTTATTTTAGCACAATTGTTTTGTGATGATCCCGTATAGTTGACTATGTCTTTTTTTGTGTGTACAACGCGTGCTACAGATAAGTTCTTTATTCATTCATGTATTTATTGATGGACCTTTGGGAGTGTTTCCTATTACAAATGAGGCTGTTACGAATATTTCTATCCACATCTTTGTATCAACATAGACATTTATTTCCTTCAGTTAAATACCAAAGAAGGGAATGGTGAAGTCATATGATATGAAGTATAAATTTAACTTTTAAAGAAACTGTCAGTTTTATAAAGTAGTTGTGCCACTTTACATTCCCTCATTTAAGGATTCCAGTTGCTGTTTTGGAATAAGGGTTTTTTTTTTCCTTCTTCGAATGCCTTCAGGGCACTTTTGGCCAGCGGGAGAGTTGTGAGGTTCGAACTCCAGGAACCTGAGGCTGACAGCTTTGTGGAAGCAGCCACTGAAAGGACTGAGCTAGGGCCAGGCCCCCTCCAGTTGCTGTTTTGGAGTCAGTTTTATTTCATAAGCTTTACTTTTTGGAGATAAGAGGTAAAATATTTAGGATTATTTTCCCATAGAACGTTAAGCAACATCTTTTTGGAGTATTTGTGAAAATCAGGACCTCTTTTTAAAGATGAGATTACTGTTTTACTTCTTTTCCTTAGTATGAAAAAGGGAAGAATATGTATTCTTTAGTATGGGTCATATACAAAAGGGAAAATACTTGTATGTGGTTTTCTGCAGTGATTGCTATGATATTATGAACCATTCATAGGTTTTATGACATTAAATATAAATGCAGACTTAATGGTAGAAACTCTGAAGATGGCTTATGAAAGGATTAGGATAGAAATAGGCATAAAAATTTTCTTGCTGGAGGTGGTGGTGTATACCTGTAATCTTAGTACTGGTAGATCTGAAGCAGGGGGATTCACATAATTTTGAGGGCAGCCTGGGGTACATACTGAATTATTGAGTTCAAGGCCAGCCTGAGCAAAGAGTCCTGGTTCAAAAACCCCCCAAAATTTTTTTCTTGAGAAAAAATATCTAAGTTATCTATAAGAAATATGTGTTTTAGATCTCATATAACTCCCAAAATTAAACATAATTTTTTTCCTCTAGCATTAGAAGAAACTAGTGTTTATTTTTTGTCTAATAAACTGGTTAGCTTGCATTTAGAGGCTGTGTCTAATGAGAAATACATAATTTAAAATATTAGAATTTCCTTTAATTTGATGCAAGTTAAGAACAGAAATAAACTGAGGAACTAGAAGATTAATATTTCATTCTCACTCCTGGTATAAGATGGTGTTTCATTGAGAGTAATGATGTACAGAATTACCTGTATCATTTAAAGTAATTGTTTCTGTCTTTGTTGTGTACAAATGATTACATTCTTACAGCATAGTGTACATGTGATATGACTGCACTATGATATTACTGTAACAGCTGAAGTTGAATGCATGTTGAATTAACATATTAAAAATAGAGTGGCTGGTAGGAATGTTTATCAGGTCCATGTCTAATTGGCCCTTTTTGGTTTTCTTTACAAGATTTGCATGGATAAGTAGCCATAAATACCTAGTCAATGTTTCTTTTCCTGCTTTTTGTAGGTTGTCCTTTCCTTTTCTGCTGTGTCATCTGTACTCTTTTGTCATGTCCCAAACTTAATTGGTATACTCTGGTCTCATTATATCAGGAGTATGCCATTTTTCCTCTGAGGAATTAGAAATCAGTTGTCCAGTTCTATTTATAGCTCTGTTGTATATGTAAGTTAAACTTAAAAATGATTTTATAAATTATGGTCCAATTTCATGAACCTAAACTTTTAATTTTATATCAGCATTCCACATACTTTGCTTAAAATACTTTTAAAATCCTTTTAGTTGCATAATTTGCCAAATGTATTGTTTGATTTTCATACTTTGCTAAGAATTAATTGTGTGGATCTCTTTCACTTCCCAGAGTAATTAAAGACTGATGAGATATTGTGGAATAGAGGGACATTTACTTGACTAGTGCCACAAGTTCTGGGCTCCATTCCCAGGCCTGTCATTAACCCATTCTGTGATCTTGCACAAGTCACAGTCTCATTTGTAAAATGTGTAGAGTGTTATTTTTTTATGATCTTGCAAGTTATAAAGATTCCTATCTAAAGGAGGGGAAACAAACCTTTAAATTGTTTTTAAAAACATTTTTATTTTTCTATTTATTTTCCCTGAAAGTTATTGGTTTTACTAGAAATGACGTATAATCACTTTTGAATTTGTGTATATCTTGTCTGTTACAGGATGTTTTAATCTGGATCCCAATAGAGTATTGGATGTCATTTTAGAAGTGTTTGAATGCAGGCCAGAACACGATGACTTCTTTATATCTTTATTAGAATCTTACATGAGTATGTGTGAACCGCAAACACTGTGTCATATTCTTGGGTTCAAATTCAAGTTTTACCAGGTAAAAAAATGTATATCTGTATATATAGGTTAACATACTTTTATATGTATAATTTGAGTTTTATTTAATAATGATTGGTTTCAGCTCATTCCATCAGAGGAAATAGATACATGGAGAGCTAATGATGTGTTAAGTACTAGTGGTATGAATGATGTGATGTGAAAGTCAAGAGGAATGAATAAATTTTGTCTCAGGAGAGATAGACTCAGTGAAGACCTCATCAATATAACCCCACCCACCCACCCCTTTTTAACGTGGTTCTTAAAGGAACATAGGAGTTCTTCGAGCATTTTCTATGCAGGAGTAACAGTGTTAGAATGAAGATGTAGTGGTATGAATATATATAACTTATTGAAGGAAAATATGCTGTGACTGGATTGTAAAATGGTAAAAAAAAAAAGGGACAGAAAATGACTTTGGAAAGGTACGTTCATTTTAGATTGTCATGGACTTTGAATATTGTGTTATGAGTTAGGATTCTATTATATAGACAATCGCTATTGGAATTTTTTATGGATTTGAAGAAATACTTGAGGTATATCTTGCATCATTTTACATTAAGCTACTGTAATAATTATCAATCTAATCTAGGCCTCTAATTATTGTCTTGAGTTCATCTTTTACATTATGAAATTATTACTACTATTACTTTCTAAAAGAGATTTGACTGAGGCACTTCACTTTTCAAAAATCTTTGCTGGTAGGATAAAATTCAAACTTCAGCAACTGACAAAAAAAGCTCGTGACAATTCAATACTGCTCTTTTTTTCCAGCCTTATCTTTAGGCTTTTTTTCTTAACCTAATAGTCTAGTTACATCAAATGACTAGCTGTTTCCGGAGTTTAGCTGTAGACATTGCTATGAACCTTTGTTCGTGCAGTTCCTTATACCTAGAAAACTGTTCTTACCTAACCCTCTCACTTCTCTTTTCTTCATTTCATAAACTCCTATTTATTCTTTTAAGATCAAATGCTACTTGGTCTGTAATGTCTTAGATGACGCTTCACCTGTGTAGAGTTAGTCAATTCTTACCATCTCTCAAAATTTGACACATATTTCTCACGTAATCATGTTATATTAGAATAAATTATACTTTTTTGCCAGATTATGAGCCAGTTAGAGCCAGTTCTGTTTTGCTAATTTCTGTGGATTAGTTTACTGCTTTGCCATAGTATATATGTTTACTAATTATAAATAAAGTGTTCTGTGTTTTTATGAAGACAGTTCTTTTTGTAGCATGGAAGATGTCATAAGGCCTTTGTTGTCTTTTTGATATGACTTTGCTAATTTGCCTGCTTGCTTGGCAGAATCAGCTAGTTAAGTATTCATTCACTGAATGTTTATGACGTTCTGTTCCTTTGCCAGGTCCTGATGGTACTCTGGTAAAGAGGTGCCAACCCCTGTTTTCTTGGAGTTAAAATTCAGGATGATTAGAATTCCTTTTTGGATTCAAAATGATACAGTGCCTGTGCCTCTGCTTGTCTTTTACTTTTGTATTCTCCGGAATGCTTTACAGAAGATATGGCATATCACTGTTTAAAAGTATATAGCTTTTAAGCCCAAACAATCACATGGAAGGACTTTTTAGATGAGAATGGTATTTAATAAAATTTAGCAATAGCAGCTATTCTTTTTCCTATGAGAATCCTGAGAGATCACTGTTAGTCTAGGGCAGTGATTGAGACCCTTTTAGAGCTTTTAATGATACACCTTGCTTTAGTACATGTGCCATCGGTTTGCCATCACTGCTAAGGGAAGACAGATTTAAGTAGTCAATTTCATCAGATTTTAGAGGTACCATGATTACCTTGGGCTTACAACGTGAAGCCTACCGCTGAAATGAAAACATATCTAAACTTTAACTTGGCACACATTATGTTAGAATATAAATTAAGATTTAGATTTTAGAATGTATCACAGTGCATAGTGTTGACCTATTTTATAATACCAAGTTAGTTGATTTCTTAGTTTTAGAATTAAAAATCTTTATATGAAAATATTCCATATAATGAAACTTCAGCTGAATTAAAATATACATGGGATGAAGTGTTTGCCAGTATTTGATCCTTTTTTTTTGTAGATTAATAGAGATTTTCCTTAGGTAAAATATAGCCAAAAGTATTTGATTCAGAAATAACCTGTTAATGGAAGAAACAAGTCTCATATTGCTGTATGTAATCCTATTCTTTTGTGTCAGTTGCCGGAGGAATCTTGTCTTTGTAAGAATCTGTAGTCTTAAAGTCTATTAAGTGTAGGGGAAGAAATGTCAAAGATTTTAGATAAAGTAAGGAAAGCTATGAAAACAACTAGTTAGAAATGTAATCTTTTAAAAAAAAGAAAAAAAAGAAATGTAATCTTATGAAAAGGGCTCCCAGTGTATGTAGTCAACCAGTGTATTGGCCCCTTGCCTAACTACCATCTCCTTTTCTCATCAATGCCTGAAAATGTTTTTTTCTTCTTATTCTAATCCATATTTTGATCAATGGAGAATTGTTTGAATTAATTTAGGCTTTTTAAAAACCCCTTAGTGCTAATACTTCTAGGCAGGGCTAAATATTCCTACTAAGATGTTGGCAAGAGTGATTTCATTCTGATAGTAACCTCTGATCAGCTATTTTCAGTGTTTTGAATTGGAAGGGCGAGAATAGGCGTAAACAGCTTTAAAAACATATTACCGGGGGAACCACCTGCTTGGGCCCCTCCTCCTGTCTCTCTCTCGGGACAGGAGCTTTCTTTCTCTCAATAAATATATTCTGCTCATAACCTCCGTTTGTTCCTAAAATTTATTCTTCGGTTTTAGAGAACATGAACTTGTTCAGGTCCGGTCCAGAGATCGTTTTTCCCTATGTCATTTGGAGGTTCCCTGTATTTTTTTTTTTTTTTTGTGGAACCGGGGATTGAACTCAGACCCTTGTGCTTGCCAGGGAAGCACTTATTCTATTGAGCCATCTCCCTGGCCCCCTCCCTGTATTGTTTGGACATCACCCACCTGAGATCAGTTTTTCTCCCTGTATCATTTTGGAGTTTCCCACCAAGATCATTGGACGGAGGTCCTATTCTAAGAAGAAAAGTAAAGAAGAAGAAGGAAGCCAGCAGTGTGTCCTAATAAGGGGCAGAAGGCCTAGTCCCCTATGTAGCTGCTGCTTGCCTAATGGGTCTTTATTAATTTTCAAGATGATGAATCTCCATTGTAGCGCAGTTAGAAAGCAGCCAAAGTTGCAAGTCTAAGCAGCAGGATCCCTCCTTCAAGTACTATATTTCATCAAGAACAGCATTTGTAACTCAGAATCAGTCTGGGCTCCTTCCTACTCATCTGGAGAAGTAACAGGGTCTCACTACACAGCCCAGACATCCTCCTGATTTCTGCCTCCCAGGTGCTGGGATTACAGGCATGTGCCACCAAGCCCGGACTCCTTCGCTGGCTCAGCGCTCCCAGGGGTGGGGCCGGTGTGGCACAAAGCCGGGGATGGAACCCTGGCCCCTGCACTTACCTAAGCAAGCACTTAGTGTGCTGAGCTATACCACCAGCCCTGCTCATGACTAACTCTAAACTAAAATGTTTAGATTCCTAAAGTTTTATTTAAATTCATTTGGACAGGGCTGGAGAGATGGCTCAGTGGTCTAAAGCACCTACTTAGAACAAGCTTAGCAAAAGCATCAGGGACCGCGGTTCAATCCCCCAGCACC
>NW_004524827.1:257497-267854 GCF_000260255.1 Octodon degus | reverse complement strand
CTCTCTCTCTCTCTCTCTCTCTCTCTCTCTCTCTCTCTCAAAAAAAAAAAATTCATTTGGACAATCCCAACCATGTAGCCTATTCCAAGCCTTTTTTCCCCATCTTTCTTTTTTACTTTTGCATCACATATATAACCAAGGACAAAGGTTTCAATAATAAATACTTACATTCAGAAACTAAAAAAAAAAAAAAAAAACCCAACATATTACCATTTTGAAGAGTAGGCTAGGCATATTTTTATTTCTCTAACAGAAATTGCTACCATAGAGGATTAGCAAAGACATGAGGAACAGCACAAAGTACAGTAAGAAGGAAATACCAGGAAGTGTAAGGGAGCCGAAAGAGAAACTTGGCTGTTGTTTTGTCACAAGGAGATGATGGATTTCAAGTGTGTCACCCTTAAGTTTTTGGATTCATAATACAAAGTAGTAATATTGGTAGCATGTTATGCCTTACTGTATATAGCCCAAATTCATTTCATTTAAGAAATGTTGTGTAATCACCCTTAGATACAAGGTATTGTTCTAGCAACTGGGACTACATTTGTAAACTGAAATCCTTGATTTCATATAATGCTTGCATTCTCATTACATTGAAAATGATCCACAAAATGGATAAGAAAACAGCAGAGTAAGGAAAATTAGGAGTGCTGAAGTTATAGATTGCAATTTTAAATAGGATAGTGAGAGTAGGCCTCATTGAAAAGATGAGATTTAAGCAAATACATGCAGTTTATAAGTCATGTAAATATCACAGAAAGAACCTACAGACAATCAATGTAATGGCCCAAAGATGTGAGCATGCCTGATGTGTTGAAGAACCAGTGTGGAGGCCAGTGTGGCTGGATCAGGGTTATTCAGTGGGAGGGCAGTAGGATGAAGTCAGAGGTGAGAGGAACTACGTCTCAAGAAAACCAGTGCAAGGTCTTATGTCTTTGTTGTGGGTACTGAGTGAAGCCAGTGGAAGATTTTTGAGTAGCGGAATCATGTGATGTAACTTTGATTTTCGTTTTCATCTTTTGTTTTATTACTATTTTCAAGCATAAAGAATAATGTATGACTATAACTTCATCATCTGAAATTATTATATGTTGCTTTTTTGCCATGCTTTTTTGAAGTATGTATTAATTTATATTAGAGTTGTCAAAAAAGCTTCTAGAATATTGTAGTTTGTATACTTTAAGGACATTCTCTATATAACCAGAAGGCCAATTTCATACCTAATGCGATTATTGTCATATAATCAAATTACTTTATATTCAAATTTCCTAAGTTGTCGGCAAAATGCATTCACAACTAGTTTGTTCAAACGATGAACCAAAGATCATATGTTATATTTAGAGTGCCTCCTTTCAGTTGTGTTGAATTGATGAAACCATTCCCTAGAAGACTCATTTTGAATTTGTATGATTACGTTTTCATGTCTGATTTAGTTTGCTCTTTGTCTTTATGTTTCTTGTATGTGTAGAATCAGGTATAAAGGCTTAATTATATTCGGTAAAATATTTAACAGCCAAAACTTTAGAGATGATGATATATACTTTTTTTTTTTTTTTTTTTTTTTTGCGGAACTGGGGATTGAACTCAGGCCTTGTGCTTGCCAGGGAAGCGCTTATTCTACTGAGCTATCTCCCCAACCTGATATTTGGTGTCTGATTTTAAATGGGTTCTTAACAGTCCAAGCCTTCTGTTACACAGTGCTCTCCCCATCAAATTATATGCAGGTTGATACTTTGAAACCAATGTGAATATCCAGTTTCTCATCAACCTTACATGAAATGGATTAGGATCCATTGGGTAATCCTTGCATGAGCTACATTTTGCCTTAGAAGCCCTGCATTGTTGGTTTACCACCGTTAGCATACCATCATGCCCTCCACATTCATTAGCTGTCTTTCTTGAATAGAGAAGAGCTGCTCATCATCAACTCAGGTCATTTGGTTTCCTTGAAATGCAATTTTTACTGGGAAGTAAGGAAAAGTACTTTAATATTTTCCCATTAATAAACAGCTTATTGAGGAAAGAGTTTCTTTAGTAGCAGTCTTCAAAAGTATAAAGGTGAAGGGAGAGAGAGAAAAAAAAAGAGTGTGAACATACTTGTGCATGTTTGTGTTGATTAAAGTTTTAAAAGGATCCACCAGATTGTGGTGAATGTTGATGAGATTCTGAATGTATTTTGAAGATGAGATTGCTGATGAATTGGATGTAGAGTATGAGAAAATAGAATAAAGGACTACGTTTTCAAAATTTTTTGTTTTGGTCAAGCAGCCAAAATGTCGTCATCAGCTGAGATAAGGGAAATTTCAGGTGGAACGGGTTTGGAGTGTTGGAGGTAGGAATTTAGAGATCAGTGGTGAATGTGTTAAGTTTGAGAAATCTGTTAGATATCTATAAGTAATTGGTATATGGATCTGATAAGTAACTGGATCTGAATAAACATTTGGATATATAAATGTAGTGTTCAAGAGCAAGGACAGGGCTAGGAACTAAAGGTATATTAAAAGCGTATAGATGCTATTTAAAGTTGCGATACTGGATGAAATCACCATAGGTTTAATATAGTGACACAGAAGAGAATCAAGTCCTGAACCCTAGAGCATGTCACTGTTAAGAGGATGAACGAGCAAGAAAGTAGAAAAGGAAAAGAAGGCATGAGAAGAGGAACACCAAGTTTATGGCATTTTGGAAGCTAAATGGAGAAATAGTCAACTCTGTCAAATGCTTCTAATAGGTCACTTAAGGACTAAACATTGACTATTGGATTTATCATTATAGACATAAAAACTGGTTATTTTGATGGAGTTGGGTTGTATTAAGGCAGAATGGGAAGAATGGAATTGGAGATAATTGACAGCTCTTTTAAGCAGATACTACAAAAGAGTGCAGACAGTGGAGTGTTAGATGGCAGGGGATGCAAACTGAAATGAAATTTTTTTGTTAAGATAGAGAACATTTTTGTATGCTAATTGGAATGATTGAGCAGAAGGGAAGATGTGTGGTAACAGAATGCAGAGAACTATTTGGGTTGTATTCTTAAATAGAAGAGAAGGGAGTTTAGTGCTAAAGTAGGTGGGTTGACTTTAAATAGGAACAGAGAAAGTTTACCTGTAATGACAGGTGAGAAGGTAACATATATGGGTACAATCACTGGTAGGTTACAATTGTGGGGTTTTACAGAAGCCCAGTTGAGGTAATTTTCTCACTGAAGTAGAAAACAGTTGAGTTCATGGACAAGACAAGTAGAGTATAATTCACAGATAGCATTCAGCATCTACTTGGGGCTGTATATATTGGCATCATGGAGGGACTTATAAATATTAGTGATATTAAGGTTGAGGATATAGGATGAGGAGCTAGGATAGGGTAAAGCAGAAAATACTGGGAATTGAGGGAAGAGTTCAAGGCCAGCATGGTGAAAGGAGTACATATGTATATAAAAAATCTCCAAAGTTAAAAAATTAAGAAAGGCGTTAGCTGAGCTTGGTGCATGTACCTGTAGTCCCAGCTACTCCAGAAGCTCAGTTGAATCACTTAAGCCTAGGAATTAAGGAGTAGCCTGGATGGTATAGTGAGACCCCATCTTGTACAAAAACCCTAAGTTAAAACTCAAGGAGAGCCTGCAAGAGTGGTAGTGAGAGGGCCAGCGAGATAGCTCAGGAGACCAAGCACCTGCTTTGGCAAGTGCAGGACTGGGAGTTCAATCACCGGTACCACATGCCACGCTGGCTCCATCCCTGGGCACACTTACTGGGCCACCGATACCAGGAGTGGTGGTGCATGCCTGTAATCCCAGTACTGGGGAGGCTGAAAAGAGGAGGATCACTACCAGTCCAAGCTGCATAGTGAGACCCTGTACTAAATACATAAAAAAAGAGTTCTAGTGAGTTAGAGTGAAGGTGCCAAGGTTTGTTCAATCATGAGGGTAAAGGTAATCTTCAGAAGAGAAGCGTTGGATATCGGGAGTTTTGCTGATGATGGATTATGAATTCGATAGAATTCCATGGAAGGGTTTCTAGGATATGGAAGGGTGAATTAAAACAGAACAGGGATTGTGGAGAATATGGAGGTCCAAATGTGGGAGTTGATGTTTGAAGTGGGAGTCTGGAATTCGTTTAAATAAGGATAAAAGGAATAATGGGGTCCTGGTATAATTCATTTGAGTGCGGGAAGAGAAATTGTCAGTAACTTAGGGACATTTTTGTGAGTTTGCTCTGAAACCCCATTCACCATTTGTTTTTTTTTTTTAAAACTATGATTTTAATCACTTAACATTTAGAATCAAGGAATTATTGTTAAATTGAAAATTTATCTGTATTAAATGAGATAGTCTTTAAATTATAGATAGATAGTTTGGTTAGTTTCATATTTTATATTCCAAATACCCATTACAGTTGTGGAAGCAGCCTTACCTACAAAAGTTTTATTGTCTGTGGGGAGTAGAATAAAAGCTGGTGTGTTGTCAGTGTTTGATTTTTTTTTTTCTTTTTTCCTTTTTTTTTTTTTTTTACATTTGACTTGTTACTGCCTGCTCTTGTTACTCTATCACCTGACTCCAGCAGCTTAATAATTTTGAAATTGTTATCATTCAACAGATCCTTATAGCTGACCTGGTATTGACTTTGTCATTATGTATTTTAAAATTTTGTTTTTTGTATCTGTAGTGTATGTGGATACCAATTTTGAAGTAGAAGTCAGAAGACAAGCAGATAATCCTTAGTATAGACTCTAAGAAGGAAAAGTATAAAGAGAAAGTGAAAAGCAAACAGATAGTTTCCACATTTGTCAGTTTTACCTGTCTGCATGTCCATAGAAGAAAATAATTGAAAAAGCAAGAAAACACACACACATAAAAAGAAATGCAGGCATTTGTTATGCAGTTTAAAATTTTACTTAGTGTATGGGGCTGGGGATATAGCTCAGTGGCACAGCAGGAGGACCTGAGTTCAATTCCTGGTACCAAAACAAAAAAATCCGAAATAAATTTTTACTTACTTAGTTGTCAGATGGTATTCAAATGTATAATGTAAAAAAATGCCTATTTTTAAAGCTTTTTTTTTCCTGTGTCTCAGAAGAAATTCAAATGTGAAGAGTGATGCTGATACAAGAATTTTTGTTCAGATGTATGAAAATGAAGTATATCCTTGACTTATTTGGTCTAATTATTCTTAATTATTGGTCGATAAAGGATATGATTTTAATTGCTTCACTTGATACACTAAGTGGAAACTTTTGTTTTGTTTTTTAAAGGAACCAAATGGTGAGACTCCATCATCTTTATACAGAGTTGCAGCAGTACTTCTGCAATTTAATCTTATTGATTTAGATGATCTTTATGTACATGTAAGTCAAGTGGCCTGCTTGGAATATTTGCTTATCTATTCCAGGGGTGGGGTACAGAAGTCGGCAGTCTTGTAGCACTCCAAGGTTGGTTCTAGCTCTCAAGTCTTACTTTTTGAAGCCCTAAGACATGAATACTTTCTCTTTACTTGATAAAGTGAATGAATTTAATTCTCTTCTTTGACAATTATGGATGTCAAATACCTTGTGATCACCTCTACATAAGTTAAAATTAGATATGAACTTCAGATTATTTCAGTCATCATCAAGGCATGTCTCATGAGGGTAACGGTGAAGTTTGTATCCAGTAAAGTTTTAGGTTTCTCCATCATGTGTATCATGGGAAATATGGGATTATACAGGCACTTCTTCCTTTTTCTACAGTGTTAATCTTAGGTATTTCAAGATGAATGGTGAACTTTCTTAGTGTATTTATATTTTTAGTATATTTAAAAAGTATTTATGTTTTTAGTGTATAGCAAATGACAACTATTCTGCCTTTATTGCTGGATTTGTGGTTTAGAAGAGTTGTGATATTGATAGATAACCTCTAGTTCAGCAACAAGTTAGCTGTCAGTTTGAAAAAGTCAAGTTTTCAGTGTATAAATTACATTAGGTTTGTATTAGAATATCTGTTGCATTAAGCCTATTTAAAGCTGACATTATCTTGGCTGCCTTTGAAATCACTTTTTTTTATTTTTTTGAAATCACTTTAAAACTTCCTCCCCATCTTTGTACTGTACAGAGTTGAGTAAACTTGTTCCCTACCATGAAAGCATGGTAGAAAGTTGTATTCTAAGATGAAAAAATGGAACTCGGCTGTTGGAGGTATTTACAAGTTGTGGTTGAAACTCAGAGTAGATAGTGATCATATGTGTTGGATTTTGGAGTTCTTTTCAAATAGAGATATTGAACTTGAATCTAGATAAGTGAGTAGGAGTTGTCTAGGCTTAAATGTTGGAAAGCCTTGTAGGTAAAATTAAGTTAGTACCAAGACGGGGTTTGAAGAGACTTCATTATCCCATTAGGGGAGCACAGGAATCATAGGGTTTGGACCCTATGTGGTATGTAGGAAAAATGAATATGGAGAAGTTGGTTGGGACTAAATGGTTGGAAGAACTTTTAGTGCATATAGCTTGGATTCTCTCTTTTTTTTTTTCTTTTGGGCAGAGACAGCCATTTAGGATTTAAAGAGAGGTAATACACAAACTGAGAGTATAGAATTTGATCAGAAGAGAGAAAATTTGAAGATGTTGGAAATCTAGCCTAAGAAATGAAAAGATTTAGGGGAGACTACCCACATGGGTCCCCCTCCTGTCCCTCTCTTGGACACGAGCTTTCTTTCCCTCAGTAAATATATTCTGCTCATAAAAAAAGAAATGAAAAGATTTAAAATGGAAATAAATTTAATATTGATTATATCTGAGTTTAACAGTAAATACAAGCAGACCATATGTTCCTATTAGGATGTCAAGGGTTCTCAGGTGATATATAAAAATTGGCTTATTATTTGTGTTAGATAAATATAAAATCCAAAGATAAAGGAATTTGCAAAGGAAAAAAATTAGGAAAATATATCAGAAAAGTTATTGTTAGGTAAAAGAAAATTTTTGGCAATATGTGTTGAGGTTCACTTTTTTTTTGTATTTTTAGGGAAGGGTCTACAGGGTGTTCAGGGTCTCACTACTAGATCATACTCACAGTGATCCACCTGTTTACAGCCTCCCAAGAGGTGGGATTACAGGCACATGCCACCACGCCCAGTCTCAATTGCCATCTCAGCACGACCCTGGGGTGGGGCCGGCACGACAGTCCTGGGGATCGAACCCCTGACCCCTGTGCCTGCTTGCAAGCACTTTAATCTGCTGAGCTATTTGGCTGGCTCTGGGGTTCACTTTGTAATAATAAAATTGTGTTAACGAGGAAGACAAAACAGCTTTAGCTTTTCATATACTCAATAATATACTATTCTCAAAATATACAAAAGTAGAAATTGAGATAACTATAAGAAGAAGAAATTGCAGTGATCCAGGTGAAAGATGACCTATACAAGGCATATAAATAAAGTAGCAGAAATGTATTTGTGCAACAGAACGAAAAAAATATCTTGTTTACTTTTATTTCCTTCAACCAATCCATAGTGAATTTCTCCCTTCCTCCCTTTTCTTGACAGGATGAAGCCTACAGTAATTAACATTTTACTTTTTGTTATTTATTGACTGTTTACTTGGTGTTTGTTAGCTACTGAAATACCTGTTTCTAGAGGGTAGAGATACTTTTTTTTTGTAGCTCACTGTGGTGCTTAGCAGAAACTACTAATTAGCTGTTCGTTGCTTATCTTTTTTCTTCATACCACGATTATATGAAATACTTATATTACCAATGATAAAATATGGCTATACTTCAGATACTCGAGTTTTTTTCATTAGGTTTCAATAAAATAGAACTTGAGACTTAAATAGATACCTAGCAAATGAAGAGATGTCAAATTATTTTTCTACTTGACATTTTTCATTTATTGAGTTCAAATCTTTTCATTGATATAATTCAGTAGCTCATCTTTCCCAAATGTGATCCATATTTAATTAGAAATTTGGCCTTAAAAGGGTGAACAATGTGGTATTTTTAATGGAATAGGTAGGTATTTTCTTGGGTAGACTAATAAATTTAGTGGTAAATATCACTCTTGTATTCATTTAGGACCTTTAATACAAGATATGAAACTTAAGAATAGGCTAGACTTCTTATTTATTGTTTTATCAAGTGATAATAGGTATTGTTTTTATATGAGCATATAGTTGTTATTAGTTTCATGAAATTTTTATGAACTTTTTTAGCTTCTTCCAGCTGATAATTGCATTATGGATGAACACAAACGAGAAATCGTGGAAGCTAAGCAAATTGTTAGAAAACTTACAATGGTTGTATTGTCGTCTGAAAAACTTGATGAGCGAGAGAAAGAAAAGGAAAAAGAAGAGGAGAAAGTAGAGAAGGTATATAATGTAGTCTAATAAATTTAGCATTGTTTTCTTTATTTAGAATTATGCCCCATAACTTCTTTTTTTTTTTCTCCCCATAACTTCTGATAGTTAATCAGTTTATAGAAGCGTAATTTCATAAATTTGTATTTGTAAGTACCTGATTTTGGGACTGTTCATTTTGCAAACGTGATTTCTTTTTAATTGGAATGGCACCCTTCCAAAAGAGGCTACCATGTTTTTAATGTACATTTCAAATATAAAATCAAAATGTATTTATTGTGCTTTTGTTCTCTATATGAATATTCCTCAACTCCCAAAGGAATTCTTAAAGATAAATGAATTCTAGTTCCCTGTGGCACAATATCACAACTAGGACTTAATGCCAGGTTTAGTGAACTGTAGTACCTAAATAAAAAAGCAGACCCTATTTTCATTTTACAATAGCTAAATATTCAGGAAAATGCTCTTTGGTTTCCCAGGGACAGCATGCTATTTATTTTTGGTGTAACCAGGGATTGAACTCAGGCCCTTGCACTTGCCAGGGAAGTGCTTATTCCACTGAGCCATGTCCCCGGCCCCAAGCAAGCTATTTTTGATGTATGTTTTGATGTACAGTTTTTATGTTCAGCTCAATTTTTAAAGAGAAGTTCTAAGATTTCTTGATGTCTGTATCCTAAGAATCTTTGTTGTGCCTCTTCATTTTAGCCACCTGACAACCAAAAACTTGGTTTGTTGGAAGCCTTGTTAAAGATCGGTGATTGGCAGCATGCACAGAACATTATGGATCAGATGCCTCCATACTATGCAGCTTCACATAAACTAATAGCCCTTGCTATTTGCAAGCTCATTCACATAACTATTGAGCCTCTCTACCGAAGGTTTGTTGCTGTATTCTTATAATGAAGTAGCACTAGTTTAGGCTTACTTTAAAAAAATTGTGTGTTCATGTTTTTTCTTCAAATCATACACATTTTAGTGTATATTCTCAAAAGATAACTTCACAGAGAGTATGTGTATCATATATTAAGTAGTGACTTCTTTCCTAATGATTATGTATTATGAAAAGTACAGGTTAGGTGTCTAGATTTGCTCCATTGAGAGTAAAAGCTCTCTGCTTTTGACTTTTCCTCTTTTTGTGGGGGAGATAGAGTTTTCCTGAGGTTGTTACTTAGTGTGATGTTTCTCTATTCTGGGTTGAGTGGCTCTGAGGAAGAACATTACCACTTTGTGCCTTATCTCTACTGGCATATAGACTGCTGTTCAGAAAATTACTAGTGTAGCCTCTCTCATCATCTCTAGTTACTGTGTCAACCAGTCCTGTAGCCCTCAGCCTATTTGTAAGGTATTGGAGAGCAGTAGTGACAGCAGGTCTGGCTTTAACTGAGCAGATCAGAGCCTTCTTCAAAAGCTTCAGGCTGGTTACTCATGCATAGCTACTGGCTGCTGCCTTCTGTACCACCTGGACTGTGGACTGTGAAGGCTTCTTCTAAGAGAGTGACCCCTGTGACTCCATAGTGGGGCACCTGCTCAGCAGGTGAGAACTCTGGGCATGCTGCTCTCTTTAATAAGATACCTACTTTCATTATGCTGTTAACCTTTTCTACTATCAGTTCAGCAGTATCAGTCTAAGGCATGGAACTCTGACTGAGAAGTGTTTTATTGACTTGAATCAGTGTTGTTATATCCAAATTTTTCTGTTTCATTTTCAGATATATCTAAAGTCTACCTCTTGTTCCCTATTCTTCACACTAATTTTAACTGAAATTCATAAGATATATGTCAAATATGACTTAAGATCTACATTTCTCTGGTATCCTTTTAAAAAATTATCAATGTGAGCCATTCTTTTCTGAGCTCTGATTTTAATCCTAATGAATATCTCTTTTTCTACCAGTTAAGAGTTATTTGGTATAAAAGACAGTTTAAATATAAAAAGCAAATATGAACAAGAAAAGCTTCACTTATTAAGATGATTCTGTTGATTTTAAATGATTTTATATAGTATATATATATATTTTTTTTGTTGTTTTGTTTTGAAT
>NW_004524827.1:240523-257397 GCF_000260255.1 Octodon degus | reverse complement strand
TTTTATTTCTTTTTATAGAGTTGGCGTTCCTAAAGGTGCTAAAGGTTCACCTGTTAGTGCTTTGCAAAACAAGAGAGCACCAAAGCAAGCAGAGAGCTTTGAAGATTTGAGGAGAGATGTATTCAATATGTTCTGTTACCTTGGTCCTCACCTTTCTCATGATCCTATTTTATTTGCAAAAGTGGTGCGCATAGGCAAGTCATTTATGAAGGAGGTTAGTAAAATTTTTCTTTCTAATAGAAAGCTAAATTTGAAAATGAAAAGTTCTGAGTACACTTAGATTTATCAGAATTTCTAGAAATAAGAAATTTGAGTCAAGTTTATATAGAGCTCATTATTTTCTAACCATATAAATTATGATTTGTATATATTCTAAATTGTAAACACACACACACACACACACACACAAAAAAAAAACTGTATTGTACAAGTCAGTGACCTTTCCCACACAGAACACTCAGTTGTGTACCACCCATACCAAGACATACTGCAGTACCAGGAAGCTAGAGTCTCCCTTTGTACTTCCTTCAAGGTGTAACTCTAGACATTAGTTATTTATGCTTATTTAAATTTCTTTTTATGTATTTAGTACAGGGTCTACAGGGTCTCACTATGTAGATCGGACTCAGAGTGATTCTCCTGTTTATAGCCTCCCAAGTGCTGGGATTACAGGCGCACACCGCCATACCCAGTCTCAATTGTCATCTCAGTGTGCCTCTTGGGCAGGGTCTGCACGGCAGGACTGGGAAACAAACCTCTCGCCCCTGCTTCTGCCTAAGCAGGTGCTTTAATCCGCTGAGCTATTTGGCCAGTGCTTATTATTTTAATTTTTAAAGTTAGGCCTGAGGTATAATTTATGTATGGTAAACTTCTCCAGTCTTAATTGTTTAATTTGATGAGTTTTGACAGAAGTGTATACTATTCTACCACCACAATTGCCACAAATATTCAGTGGACTATTTTCATTACCTAGTTAGTTCCTCTTGCCACCTTATGGTCAGTTTCCTCCTTCCCTTGTTCTGACAGGCTTTCTGTCACCATAGTGTTGCTTTTTCTCTAACTTCATGTAAATGGAACTACATATACTCTTTTCTTTTTTAATGCTTTTGAGGTCCGTTTGAATTATGGCATATGTCAGTAGTTCTTTTTGTTGAGTAATACTTCATTATATAGATGTGCCAGTATTCATTTGTTTATTCATCAGCTGATGTACATTTAGGTTGTTTTTAATTGGGGCTTATAAACAAATCTGCTTTGAATGTCTTGCACATGTTTTTTGAGAGGCATATGTTTTTATGTCCTCAAGAGTGGGATTGCTGGGTCATCTAGGTAACATGTGTCTTTAACTTAATATGAAATTGCCAAACTGTTCCAAAGTGTTGATGCCATTTTGCATTCTTAGGAGCAGTCATATGAAATTTCCAGTTGTTCCATATCCTTACCACACTTGGTATTTTCACTCTCTTATAGTGTTCTATTGAGTTATGTCTGTTGTTGTACTGTGTGTCCTTTGTGCTTTTTTGGTCTCTGATAACTAGTCATATTGATCATCTTTTCATGTGTTTATTTGCCATTTGTAATTATTTTTAGTGAAGTAGCTCTTCATATGTCTTGCTCATTTTCAAACTGGATTTTTTCATTATTGAGTTTTAAATGTTCTCTATATGGTATAGGCATAAGGCCCTTTATCAGATGTGTGATTTTGAAGTTGTTTTTCTGAATCTGGTTTTTCTTTTCATTTTAACTGTCTCTTGAAGGAAAAAAAAGTTTTCTCACTAATTCCAATTCAATAATATTTTTGTTGTACAGTTTTCTTTTTATACAAAGAAATGTTTGCTCAGTCCAAGGCCTTAAGCTGAAAGGAATACATAATTTCTTGCTGGCTGGTCTACACCTACAATCCCTGTGGCTTTAGCGCCTGTTGGGGGAATTGCAAATTTGAGACTAGTCTGGACAACCGTAGACCCTGCCTCAAAACAAGGAAAATAGGGGGCCTGGCCTTAGCTCAGTTGTTTAAGTGGCTGCTTCCACAAAGCTGTCAGCCTTAGGTTGCTGTAGTTCGATCCCCACAACACTCCAGCCAGCCAAACCACCCCTGAGGGCATTCAGAGAAAAAACCTGAGGGCATTCAGAGAAAAAACAAAAACAAAAAAAAAAAAACCACCACCTTATTCCAAAACTAGGAAAAAAAAAAACCTCACTTAGCTTATTGCAAAAGACCTGGGTTAAATCCCCTGTACCACCACAAATATAATGATGATATTGTTGTTATTACTATTTATTTTTAGTTGTAAAACCAGATACCCAAAAGAATATCTTGAAATTGTTATAAACACAAATTTAATTTAGTGCATTTGATTTTCATTTTAGATAGTAACTTTAGAAAACCTAACAGCTCTTGTTGTATATGAATCCCTTGAAACCTGAAATATTTGACTTGGTTTTCAATATTTTGCTAGTAAATTGTTTTTTTTTTTTTTTGTAAATTGTTCTTAATGCTCACAAATTTACACCAAGAATAGTTACTTTAAAGAAATCTATGAAGTATTTAAATATTACTGTACATATTTATTATTTAATACATTGCTATACTACTAAAATATGAGTGTTTCACCATCTTGATAATTATAGTCTGAAAAGAATAAGTCATATTAAAAGTGCCAGCTTCAAGAACAAAATGGCAGCCTATGTCTTTTTCAGTGTAGCACATTAAATTTTTTTGTTTGTTACTAGTGATACTAACTTTGAGCACTTGGCTAAAGTCATGGTGTCCGATTTTTTCACTTTAGAGTTATTTTTTTTTCTTTGTTATTAATATCTATTTTGTGGAGAGATACTTTGAGACTATGTAAGCAGCTTATTTTTCATCTTATTTTCACCTACCTAATGTTCTTTTGAGTTGAAAATCTTAAAATATTCAGAGGTCTTGTTTTACAATTCTTTGGATACAGGTATCAATTTTTAAGTAGGAGACTAAACACCTAACTTAGGGAAATTGTATACATATATAGGTATATACACTATTACCAAGACACGTAGTTGTTGGAGCAGAATACATACTTTCCCTTCCTGCTTCTCCATTGTAGCCCTCTTCTCTCTGTTTTGTTCCACTTAGGCCTAGTTCCTACCCCAGTTTCATTCAATTCTTGTAGAGTTAGAAGATGAGAAAAGTACTGTCAGAGCCAGTATAAATGAAGAGAAATCTGACTTTTCTTATTACTAGGGTGGTGGTAGGAAAAATGAATCTTTCCAGTGATCTAAGTTAGGATTTTGCTTCCTTTTTGCCTATAGAAATATTTTACTATGAGAAACTCTTTGATCTGTGTTTATGAGTTTAAAATAAGACTTTTGTCAGTCTAGTTTAAAATTCAATAGAAATTTATAAAATTCCTTTAAAAGGTTACTGTAACCTTAGTTTCAAATCATATATTTTTAATTAAGCTTTCGGGTTGGGGTGCAGTACTGGGGTTTGAATCCAGGCCCTTTGGCAGATCTGTGGCTATTATGTATGGATTTTTGAATTGAATTTGGAATCTGTCTTAGTCACTTTCTTCATCACTGGGGCAAAATATGTGACATCTACAGATTAAATGAGAAGTTTATTTTGGCTCATAACATATACACGTTTCACTTATAGTTGGCTGTGTTCAGTGTAGGAAGGGTATAGTGGATGGACATATTAAAGATCAGCTGCTCATGTCATGGTAGCCAGGAAGCTGAGAGAGAAGGAAAAAGGCTGGGAGAGATACACAATACTAGGCTGCACCCCAACTGACCCACCTTTTCCCACGAGGCCCTACCTCTTAATATCACACTTAGTTGTAGAGCTCTTATGATTCATTTATCTGTCAAAAGCCTAGCTGTGAACACATTAGGCTTTGGGGAGGCATTAGATATATATCATAATAGGATCATTCAGTAACCTTTTCAAGTTGGCATTTTTCATTTGATAAAGTAGTACACATTGTTTCTTCCATGTCTTGGTAGCTCATTTCTGGTGTTTTCCCCATTCCTCTACCCTCCTTTCAACCTCTCCTCCCCTTCCCATCATTTCTGAATAGCTGAATAGTATCATATACTTGGATGTACCACAGATTAATTATTCATTCATTAAAGAATATTTTGGTTGCTTTCAAGTTTTATCAGCCATAAATCTGCATTTGTGTACATGTTTTTGAGTAGAGATGTTTTTGTTAATCTACACTTTCTGTGTTTTAAGTGCTGCACTTAGACCATAGATGTTCAAAGCAATTAATGCTATCTTTGTATTAATATGTACCAAACATATTACTGTTTTCTTTTTTCTATATTTTAGGGAAGGGTCTACAGGGTGTTCAGAGTCTCACTGTTAGATTGGACTCATATTGATCCGCCTGTTTACAGCCTCCCAAGGGCCAGGATTACAGGCGGGTGCCACCAAGCCCAGTCTCAGTGGCCATCTCAGCATGCCCTGGGGGTGGGGCATGCCCCAGGATGGAACTTCCAGCCCCTGGCCTGCTTGCAGGTGCTTTAATCCACTGAGCTATTTGGCTGGCCCCTGTTTTCTATTATTTCTGTCCTTTTTCTTCCTGTATTTGTCTACCACACTTTTTCTCTTTGGTTTCAGTAGAATATTTTACATGACTCCCATTTGTTTTTCTTTTTTTTTATTTTTCAACAAATAATACACTGCATATATTCTTCTTAGTGGTTAATTGCTGTACAAGATGCGGACTTGTGATCCTATTTACAAACACCATTAGAACAAATCATGCTATTCATTAACAGAATGTAACTATATATCTATCCCAACCACTTTGAATACACAGATACAAAATGGACATTCATCTATATACCCCACTTTTTCCCATTTGTTTTTCTTACATAATAATTCCATTTATTTTCTTTATTGTTTTTTTTTTTCATTTTTTAAATGGTTGTCCTATAGTTTACAATTCACATTTATAATTAATCCATATTTACTCTGTGCTGCTTCATGGGTAGTTAGAGCACTTTATAACAGTAGCGTAATCTTCATTCTTTCCTCTTGACTCTTGTCATTGCTGCCTGTCTTTAAGTATCCAAAGAAGTAGCAGTGAGACAGTTTCAAAACAAGTTAGTAGGATAGTTACAATAATTAATACATTGCATATTGTTGTCTTTGTAGTAATTCATAGTGCAAAATACAGACATGATATATTGTTTAAAGACTATTAATTCAAACATTTTTCTCATTGAACTAAGAGAAAGTAGCTGTATATCTATGCTGTTATACACACACACACACACACACACACACTTTTTTTCACTACCAAATGGTCCTTCATTTATATCCCCTTTTGTGTTTACTTTTGTCAGAGATGGGTATTCCTTTGCCATTCATATATTGTAGGCACACAAATTCCGCAAAGTAATACAATATAGTCCAGTAGTCTATAATAGTAGTGGGTTATCTGCATGACTAGCAATGTCAGAAGTTTTGATTTGAGCATTTTACAACTCGGCATATTAATGTGGCTTTACTTTTTATACCTTGTTTTATACTTTTCTGCTGGATGGTTAAGACCAAGATAAAGCAAGACCTATATAACAAAAAATGTAACTTTTGTATGTGACAAGGTCAACCAACGCCCCTCAGGATTTATCCTGAAACCTTGTACCACAGTTTGTAGATCCTTTGTCAATGTCAGCCACGTGGATGAGTCATGGCCATTGCTTGACCAATTTACTCTCTGTGAAAGCCTGAGAGAATGTTTTCTCTCCAGGTTTCTCCTTAGGCACATTCTACATGGTGAATCACTTTCCTCTGTGCCCCCATAATCTCCTTGATCAGAAAATTTGGGACACCACTTAGTTCTAGGATGTTGTAGTAAAGGTTCTCTTATGTCCTGAGTCCTCACTGACCTTTGAAGGGCTAGGGCCAAAATGTTGGCTATACTTGTAGCCCTTCTTTTTCTTATACATTTTTGGTGTGCAGACTTAAGTTGTTAACCCTCCAGAAGAGAAGAGAAGAGAAGCTTAATGATATTATCACCCTAAAACATAGACTATTGAGCTTAACATCAGTATCTGTCTGAATATCAAACTCCTTAGACATAACATGGAACAGATATTTTCCATCAATTGTTGATATGCTAAACTTTAAATCCATACAGAATGTGAAAAAAATAGTAACAAAAGTAGAAATAAACAATTACAAATGTCATATCAATTACTACTATACTCTCAAGTAAATGTTTGTTTAAAGAAAGGTACTAAATGAAAACGAGACAAGAAAAAATATCATAGGACTCTCCTGCTACAATGTTGTGTATGGTTAGATTTCTAAATTTCTGTGCATATATACTGAAATATATTGTTGGTTTTATTATTTTGAGAACTTACCTGTTAGTCCAGTTAATGGCAAGATTTTTTTTTTTTTTTTGCGGTACTGGGGATTAAAGTTGAGATCTTACGCTTGCCTGGCAGGCACTTATGCCACTCAGTTATATCCCCAGCCCTTTTTATTATATCTTTTCATATTTTTTTTTCCTTTGGGGCAATGTTTCACTGTATCGTTCAACCTGGGCTTGAACTCATTGTAGCCCAGGCTGACCTCAAACTCACAGCAATTCTCTTCCCTCAGTCTACGGAGTGATGGAATTATGAATAGGTTATGCCTGGCCTACATGTTCCCTTTTTGTGTATAGATCTGAGTGTTAACTTGTATCATTTCCCTTTCTAATGAACTTCATTTCTTGCAAGGCAGAACTAACAAATTTCCAACTTTTCTTTAATCTATGAAAGCCTTTTTTCTTTCATTTTTGATAGATAATTATGAGTCTAGAATTCTAGGTAGGTGTTTCTTTCCCTCTTAGCATGTTTAAATATTGTACTCCATTTTTTTCTTGCTTACATGGTATCTGAGGAATCTGATGTAGTTCTGTCTTTGCTTTTTTTTTTAAAGTATAAACATTTTTTGTTTCTCTTTGCTTCTTTTTTTTTAAATTGGCGGAGCCAGGGATTGAACTCAGACCCTTGCGCTTGCCAGGGAAGCACTTACTCTATTGAGCCATCTCCCCGGCCTCATCATTTTTTAAAAAATCTTTGATTTTTTTTTTAATCCATCTTGTTTGGTGTTTTGTGAATTTCTTTGTGTAGTATCTGATGTTAATTTGGAGCAAATTCATAGTCATTATTGCTTTAAGTATTGCTGCTTTTCCCTGTTCTCTTCTGATAAAGTTTTCTCATTATGTTTGTGTAATACCTTTTATAGTTGTCCCAAAGTTCTTCGATATTCCTTTCTGATTTTATAGTCTTTTTTTTTTCTTTTTGATTTTTTTTAGTTGTGAAAGCTTCTACTGAGATAATCTCAAACTCAGAAATCTACCTATGTCCATTCTACTAATAAGCCTACCAAAAGTATTCATTCCATTTCCGTGTTTTTGATCTGTAGTATTTTATTTTGTTTTTTTCCCCTAGGATTTCCATCTCAGCTTGCACTGCTGATTTGATTTTGCATGCCATCTATTTTTATGTGTTAGAACACTTAGTGTATTAATCTTAGTTATTTTATAGTCTTAGCCATATAATTTCACCATTAGTGCCACATTTGAGTCTGACTATGGTACTTCAAACTGTGTTCACAGTGCATCTTTTCAAACTGTGGTGTTTAGGTTTCTTTTTTTTTTCCTTTTAGTATCCCTTGAGTTTTTTTCTTGGTAGCTGATCATGAGTATTGAGAAAAAGGAACTATTACAAAATGAGCCTTTAGTGATGTAGGTAGGATGGGAAACATTTTATTGTGTTGTGATGAGGTCCCATTTTTTTTTGACCCCTTCCCTGTGTATGTCACCTGTGCTTCTCAGTCTTCCTCCTAAATGTCCTCTTGAAAACACAGTGCTGGTGTATTTTAAATGATTTCATTTCCTGTTCTGCTAAGAAAAGATGAGGGATTCTTTTTTTTTCCTTTGGTGTTTACTATGGGAACCAGATTGGAGGGAAAAAACAACACGGAAGTGTGTTTGTGATGGCCCACTTAGGACTTGAGTCCCATTGGAATTTTTAACTCTCCGACATGTCTATGCTGAGCCTCCTGCAATTGATCTTTAATGGTTTAGGTTTTCCTAGGCAGTAGTTCCCAGGGAAGTTTCTGCTTCTTAAGTGGTTGCTGTGTGTGCCTGTCTCCAGTTTTACAGTGGTAGTGGTATATCTTGTACCTTCACTTTTCTCACAAATCTAGGAAGAGTTTATTTTTCTGCTTGTTTAGTTTTTTTTTTTACCTGTTTTTGGAGTGAAATGAAGGCTTCCAAACTTCTTATACAGTGATTTAGAAATTGGAAGTCAACAATGACATACTTAAAAGATCACAGATTCGTAGTCAATTCTGTTGTTTTTTTGTATCCAACTGATTTAATAGATTAAGTTGTTTATGATCTTGACAGCTAATCTCATTTCAGCTCTTACTGCACATAGGCCCTATTCTAAGTACTTTACACGAATTATGAATTTAGTTCAATCTTTATCAAATTTTTGTCCTAAGGCTTAAGAAATTTGTCACAGGTTTCACAGCTACTGTGGGATAGAGCTATGATTTCATTCTGTGCATTCTGGCTTCAGATATGACTAAAGTCAAAACTATCATGCTGTACTGCTTATACAATATAATGTGTTTGAAATTGACTGATAATCGGTCTTCTAAATTGTTCAGTTCTTGAAATTTCTCAGTATTTTATCTGTTAGTGCTTTATTATTTTGTTTAATCTATTTCATTCTGTTAATCTCATTTAAGCTTTTCTTGTTGTACTGAGTTACTTTTAAATACTTTGAGTATAGCTACTTGAAGAGTATGCACCTCTATTCTGTGTTGTATTTTCTTCTAGATTATGTTCATTTGTCCCATCTCATCGTGTTACATTTCCCTGTCCCTCTTCCCTCCCCTCTTCTCTTTCTCCTTCTCCTTCCCTTTCCCTTTCCTTTCATGGTTGGCACAGCATTTCTTTTTACCTTAATGTGGGTATATCTGTTCAAGCCTTTTATTTTTTCTGATGATGTGTAAGTGAATCTTCACATCCTTCCCATCATATTAATGATCAGTTCTCCTTAAACCTCAACTCTACCCTTTAAATATTTCTGTTTTCAGCCTTTTAATATTATAGGATAGGAGCGTGGATGAGCTAAGTGGAGACTAAATATAGCCCTTCAGAATGCCTCAGTTCTAGGATCTCTTCAGATTTGTTTGCCCATCCTATGCCAGACACATCCAGCCAAATGGGTATTTGACTCCTTGAGCTTTAGCCATCCAAGATAACAAGGCTTGATAGCTGATTTTGCCTTTGCCAAAGTCTTCCTTGGCTTTTCCTTACCAGGCTTTTTCCTTAGGCTAACTGACATACCTTGCAGGCCATGTTGCCAAAGAATCTGTTTTGCTTCCTTGCTCAATACTACTATAGATTGTATTGTGGCACAAGGCATATGACACTGTAGTACTAAAATCTCATTTGACTGTTCTACCACCTCCCAGAGTTAATAACATAGGCTTTTCTTTACTTACTTGGTTGCTGGTGTTTAATTTTAGAAATTTTTTTTAAAAAAGAAGGTAGTCCATGTTTGTGCTTCACTCTACCATCTTAATTCATTTGTTTGATTATTCTTTATATAGCTGTTTCTTATGTTGGCCTTGTTAAAAGCTGGAGTGTTGTAGTTGATTGACAAGTAGAGCGTACAGAAATCTAAAGTGTATTTATTTTTAGGTAGGGTCTACAGGGTGTTCAGGGTCTCACTACTATATCAGACTCAGTGATTCTCCTGTTTACAGCCTCCCATGAATTGGGATTACTGGCGAGTGCCACCATTCCCAACCTCAGTTGCCATCTCAGCCTGCCATGGAGGCGGGGCCAGCTTGTGCAGGCCTAGGGATGAAAACCCTGGACCCTGAGCCTGGGCCCCAGAGCCTGCTTGCAGGTGGCTTAATCTGCTGAGCTATTTGGCCTAAAACCTTTTATTATAGTTCTTATTTTCCAAATAGAGAAGACATTCCTGTCACTAGCAACAGTCATGAAGCTCTGTCATGTATTTTGCTAATATAAGAGATCTTATGCAAGTCACATGAGGAAGCTCCAGGGTTGGAGATCAAGTTTAATCTAAAAATAAACAACCGGGCCGGGGAGATGGCTCAGTGGAATAAGCGCTTCCCTGGCAAGCTCAAGGGCCTGAGTTCAATCTCTGGTTCCGCCAAAAATAAAATAAAAATAAAAATAAACAACCTTGTTCTCTAATGAACCTGACAAAGGAAGAACCATTGGATTACATTTGCACTTACATTGCCTTCTATAATAATTGGTTTGAACTTACATCACCTTTTACTGAATATGTTCATATGACAGCTCTAAGGTGTTCAGTCATACTTAAATAAATAATTACAAATCAGACTGTAGCATTTTCCCTAGTAGCGAATAGAGGTAAACATACAAGGATGTGACAAAACTAAATATTAATAAGCAAATGTGGGCTGTGTACAAATAGTGTATAATTTTTAGAAATGTATTTTATGTAAGAAAATAGACTTTGAAATATGGACCAAATGCCTGATGCAAACAGTTTATTCAGTTCTCATCCCTGCTCACCAATACCTTGTTTTCTGAAAATGGATCTAGAAGTTAATTTTAGGAAGAAACTTCAAAATGTATAGAAGAGAAGTAACATTTGATAGTGCTGATGAAGATATTTACTGGTTAGAGATTAGGACATTTGTTTATTCAAGGGCATAGCAGACGCTGTCAGATTCCAACTGTAAGGAATCCTTACATCCTTACTATCAGGTCCTTACATTTCAGTGGTGTGCTAGATCACTTTTCAACTACTGGTACCTTGTCTGTCTTTTGTCTTTAGGCTTGTGTCATACAAGCCACTGTTGAATTGCCAGGGAAGTAACACTCGACTTGCCCCCAACTTTGAACCAATGAAAGACAAGAGTTGCTATAAAACTACCATTTCCTCAGGTGAAATAATCCTACAATGCATTTCTACACAGACTCAGACTCTCCAGTGGGATAGAAGTGCATTTATCCATGGGGATAATTTTCTAGTGGTGATTCGTAAGATAACTTTCCAACTAAACAGTATTTGTATTGAATAAATTCAGGATTTGGGGGAAGCCAAACCAAAACACAGGATCATGTTACTTTATACAAATTAAATATGAAAACTTTAATATGCCCCAAAGTTAGGACAATTTTGCGGGGTTTTTAAATAAATACAATCACTTAAAAATAGCACACATACATATTTATTAATGGCACTGAAAGTATTTGTACCTACTCAGCTTTTTAGAACCATTGTGTAAAACAAAATGAACTTGCACAGCACAACTAGTATTTTAACCAAAGTAGTTACTTCTGATTGGTGAATCTGTGAAATTGAGTACATCTGTATAGCAGGGTCTGGAAGTATGTTTTAATATTAAAGCCACTCTTGCAGATTGTTTATTGCAGCATGAATGTTACTTATGCTGTAGGTAGACCATATAATTTATTGTCTGAACTAGGACTCTTGATATTGAAAGGTTGTGCTATTAATTACACTGGAAGAAAAAGAACCCGCACAGTTGTCATAGGTGACCAAATTATTAAATGTCAGCCTCTTAGTACAGTATAGATTTTATTAAAGTAAATGAAATATGGTATAAAGATAATACCTTTTCAATCAGTAACTTTTCAGAAATGATGACAGCACTGTTGAATAGTTCTAAGCATTTTATAAAAAGCCCTAAGAGTTACTCATTGGAAGATGAAAGAAATTAAAAACAAACATCAGAACCAAAGCATTGAATAATGATTAAGTAATCTTCTGTCAACACCCCCCCCCCCAGTGGAGTATATTTTGCAGCTTATAATTTATTTTAATGAGTCTCATTTGGATCATTTCTAGTAAAAAGTTTTCATAGAGTAGATTTAAGATGTAAAGTAAAATTTTTAGCCTAGTACATGGCACCTAGTTGATTTATAAAGGATAATAGGAATAAGAAGTGTAAGAACAGTGAAAATTGTGCCATAATTTCAATAGGTTACAGGTTCACGTTCCAGTCCAGTCATACATCTTAAAAGTGTTTTCATTTTTTTCCTTCTTGGGGATTAAGTATAGTCCTAAATAGCATTGAAATGTTCATATATTAGAGGTATTAAGGAAGAGGCCATTAGCATAAAAATGTAATTTATCTAGTTTTAGCTGTAACTCCCTTTTTATTCTACAACTTTTCCAAAGCCTTCCTTATGATGTCACTTATGTGGTTACTGTGTTACTTATTTTGTTGCCTAGTACTGTTGTATGCCCCATCAGCTACTCTGTCTTTATGGAGTGATACTGGAACATGGCTGTGAGTGCTGTTTCACTCAAACTTAATAATTAAATTGCTAACCATACATTGGCAGTTACAACTTTGATCTTCAACTGGTGTCACCTCAAAGCTAGGAAGGTTGTCATGCTCATCTTTGAATTCCCAATGCCTAATGAATGTTTCTTGTCCTCTTCTATTTCTATTTCTCTTTCCATTTCAGCCTGCCATTTAGTAAAACTTTTATGGTTGTATTGTGTGAAAGAAAAGTCTTATATTACTCTGAATTTAAAAGTAAAGTAAACTAAAAGAGAAAGCATCAAGGGGGTGGGTTGTATTTCTGTTATCACCAAAAAGAAAATTGCTTTTATTTATATGTATTACTTGATTTATTTTTTATCCCTGCTATAATTAACCTTTGATAGAAAGTTTTTTTTTAACCGTTCTTCTAAATGACTGTTTTGCCCCATATTTGTGTTTCAATTTTCTTATAAAATGTAGAGAATTGAAGCATAAACATTAGAAACTCATATTAGGCATCTAGCAAGAGAACTAGGCCAGCTTAGTAACTAAGATGATGTTTTACTTCTACAAAGGAAACTCTTTGTAGCTTTGTAGGTTTGTTTGAATCATAGTGAGCCAGCCAAAGGGAAATTTAACTGCCTTAAATTTTAACATAACTGACTGTAAACTTAAGTTTTCTCAGTTATGGCATGCCTTCATTTCTGTGTCTTGTTATATATCCAGTATACCACTGTCATTGCAAATCATCCATGCCAAACAAAAATAAAAATAACTACTGTAGCTCTGTTTTTGCCAGGCTACTTCCCTGTAACCTAGTTCCTTATTTGCTGACAGGTTGACCTGGGTTTGTGAAAATAAACTATAACTTCTAAACTGGTTAATTAGGGGAGAAAAAGTGTATATTTGTATGCATTTTCTCATAAAGGCAGAATGATTGGCCTTAAATTAATGTCAGCCAAAAATGCATCAGAGAAGTTGAACTTTTCAGTGGTGACACCCATTAAAGCACTCAAGCATAAAAACACATATATACACACACACGCCAGTTATGCTGATCCATGAAGAAAATAATCATATTAGCTACATACTAGCTTTTCCTCTTCACTTGAATTTAATTTTGTCCTCAGAAAGCAAGATTCTCCTTAAGTGTCAGTGCTTGAAGACTCCTGTTTACTTCTGCACACTAAGTCCTTTATTCATGTACATACATATAAGTATCACTACTTTGTTTTTTTTTCTGTATCAAGATGTTTTAATGAAAAAGTAGAACAAAATGGAGTATAAATTCAACATCACCTATTTGTCTCAAAAGTGAAAACAGTGAGTATTTAATAGGGATGGCAGTACAGAAATAAAACCAGAACTTGTATTTGTCCAAACTGAATTAACTATGTCTTTGGAGTCAAAGTATATGGGAAGATGAGCGTTTCATCTCAGCAATTGTTACCTTTTCAGTTTGACACTTTTCTAACACAGAAGGGGGCACACGTCTGTGCTCAGACTTCTTAAGTGTGCGCCTGCTGATCTGGAAATAGTTTTCCACACCTGGGATCTAACCAAATAAGTCCATTTCAGATTAGCCTACATGACCCTGTGTTTACTTTTCTTTTTTTTTTCTTTTCATAGATTACTTCATCTATAATTTCTTTTATTATTATTATCATCAGTTTTTGACCCTGTGTTTTCATAATTGCAACAGTAACGTATATGAAGTGTCCAATGCTTTTACAAGTGTTAACATTAGGGAAAACCAACCTACCATTATCACCAGCTGTATTCCTCTAACAGTCAGTTGAGGCAACCTCTACATGTCACTGCACACAGTTCTGAGCCTCTTTGTGGCAGGGCTGTGGTCAACAGAGTCCGAAGATGTCCACAACCTTTCATATGGTAATCAAAAGTTAGTTCCTCTCCAGCATATATAGTTCTTGTGGAAAATAATGCTGTTCAGGGAAGATGAATATCAAGGTTATCGATGAAAGCATTGAACACTTGAAGATTTGGGTCACAACTATGATTCACAGAGTGAGACACATTTCCATATTGAGCTGCATCCATTGTGAATTCATCGGATTCGTAGTCCAGATCAAAGAGATATGTGATTCCTTTGTTTTCATATAACTGCCCCCACTTTTCAGCTTCTTCACTGTGATTACGTCTCCAACATTTTCCATGATGAAATTCATTCTTTTACACAGACCTTGCCAGTTTGAAAGATGCAAAGTGAATACTGTGTGCCTTCCTGTACAATACTATTGGGGCAATCAGGCCCATGCTGACATCTTGAATTGCATTCATAGATGGGAGTACGGGGGTTGTTAATTTGTTGATTCTTATTGTAAGCCAATACAACTCCAGCTTCAGTAGGACAACATTTCTCAAAGAAGCAATCTGTGCAGGAACAACCAAAGATCACTTCATTGACTAAGCTGATTCCAGGTGCTGATTTGTATTCATTAATGTAGTAGGAGTCTGCAGGTGGGACCTCTAAGTCAACAATATTTTCAACACATATCAGTCCTTTATGATTCATTTTCTGTTAAGTTCACCTTGCCACTTTTGTATTGCTATCCTCTGTTTAGTTTTCTTTACAATGTATCGAGCAATAGCAGGTTTCAAAGTTTTGTTATTGTCTTTTGGAATTACTGCTTTGCCTTTCTTTACTTGAGATAATTATTCTTGTCGTTAAAGAATTGCTGAAGCAGTAGTGGACACTTGAGATTTTGCAAAGGTTCCCAAGTATTTGTAGAACCTGGCCATCCTTTCCATTTTACAAAATAATATTCCACATCTTCCTTCCTCCTCAGCCACAGCTACCACCATCTTGGAGAGGTTTCATTCAAACTCCATAAACAAATACAAACAACAACAAAAGAAATAATTTCTTGCATTTTTGCATATCACAATGAAAAGAAACTAAAAGTCAATAGCAAAAAAACTACACAAACATATCACGATTGAACTTTAAAATGATCAGGAGGTGAGGGCCCCCCAAATAGCTCAGTGGCTTAAAGCTCCTGCAAGCAGCGCAGGGGGTTGGGGTTCGATCTCAAGCCTGCTGTGCTGGCCATGCCCCTGGGGTGTGCTGAGATGGTGATTGAGACTGGGCGTGGTGGTACACCTGTAATCCCACTTCTTGGGAGGCTGTAAACATGAGGGTCACTACAAGTCTAATGTATTAGTGAGACCCTCAACACCCTATAGGCCCTTCCCTAAAATAAAAAATAAAATAAAATAAAAAAGATCAGGAGGGCCAGGAATATAGCTCAGTGGCATAGTATCTGCCTGAAAATTGCAAGGTCCTAAGTTTGATTCCCAGTATCAATAAAATAAAAAGATCAGAAGGTCATTAAAGAAATTAGGGAGAAAAATTTATAAATTCCTATAATCAAGTGAAAATGGAAATACAACATTTAAGATTTTTTTCTTTTGCTACTACTTTGTTTTGAACAAATAACATCATAAGTTGTTTTACTGTTTTTTTTTTTTTTAAATCAATCCAAGTTAGTCACGGGTTTCTTCTTTTCCAGCAATATTACTAATAATTTAAGTTTAGTTTCTGTGAGTATGTTGATAGTCTGGAAGGATCCGGCAGGCACAGTGGAGCAGACAGTAGTCACAAATGAAAACATAGATTTAGATTTCTTTGTGTTTGGCTGTTGTGGCTTTCCTCAGAATAACCTGCCTTGCTTCTTCCAGTATGTACTTTTGTCTTCCTTTGTCCTCTTTCAGTCTTGGAGAGACAGTTTTTCTTGGTCACTTTACTTTTTTGAATAAACTGTATTACTTAAAAAAATTATTTGTTAGGATTGGTGAGATGGCTCAGTGGTCTGAAGCACCTACTTAGAATAAGCTTAACAAAGCACAGGGACCACGGTTCAATCCCCAGCACCACATGCCAGCCAGCCCCGCCCCCTGGTGGGCTGAGCTGGCCACACACACACACACACACACACACACACACACACAAATAAAATTAAAAAAAATTATTTGTTTAATTTTGGTTTGTTTCTTCAGTGTTTGAGTTTACTAATTCTATAGAGAAAAATCTAGATTAAAAAATAAAATGCATTATAAACTAAATGTGTGGTTTGTTTGTTTATTTATTTATTTTGTGGAAGCAGGGATTGATCTCAAGACCCTGCACTTGCTAGGCAAGTGCTTATACTACTGAGCTATCTCCCTGGCCCTCACAGTTTATCTGTATTAAATACTGAGATCATTTTTAGGATCTTTGGTTTATGATAAGGAGATTGAAATTAATTAGTTTATGAAGCTTATGCAAGATTCATGGATGTCATAGATGATTTGGAGGTTAGGAATCTAGATAAAATTTTAAAATGTTAATTATTATGGATTATATTTAAAATCTATACATGTGTAAAAAATCTACCTTTATGTGTAAGTTAATCTTTTTCTGATTATAAATTATATTGTGACAGCATAATTTTAATCTTTTTGCATTTTATTTTTGTAAATTTTAGTTTCAGTCTGATGGAAGCAAACAAGAAGATAAAGAGAAAACGGTAAGAGACTAAAAAATCCAGTGTGTCTAATGTTT
>NW_004524827.1:180086-240315 GCF_000260255.1 Octodon degus | reverse complement strand
TTTTTTTTTTTTTTTTGCTTTCTTCATTCAATTTGCTGTTGTGGATGGAGAAACACAAATAAGGACAGTGACAGGGCAGAGATTTGGATATCTTATTTTGAGGTTGCATTAATGTGGACTTCTTACTGAAATAATTTCTCTCTTCTTAGGAAGTTATCCTTAGCTGTTTGCTTAGCATTACTGACCAGGTACTACTTCCATCTCTTTCTTTGATGGACTGCAATGCTTGTATGTCTGAGGAACTGTGGGGAATGTTTAAAACATTTCCTTATCAATATAGGTAAATATATACTTTCATATTTTTAACAACCAGTAATTCTCCTGTAAATCTCTAATTGTTTAATTTTTCCTAATTCTTCATCTCATCATTTTTAAAGATACCGTCTCTATGGCCAATGGAAGAATGAAACTTACAACAGTCATCCACTTTTAGTAAAAGTTAAAGCTCAAACAATAGACAGAGCCAAATATATCATGAAGTAAGTTTTAATTTATTTTTCTTTATGTTAGTCTAAATTTTATCTGGATCTAATTTAATTTGTTTCATCTATTTTGTGTCAGAGCCTTAATTTTGAGAAAACTATATAGCTGATTACATCAAATAGAGTGACTTACCAATTTTTGTGGTTTTCGCTCCTTTTAACTACCAATTTAATGTTTTTATAGTTGTCTAGGTATAAAATCTAATAAAAACTCCTTTTAGTACATCATATTATAGGATGACTTCTTTAAACAGAGAAAAGATAGCTTGCTATATAGGCTTTTTATATAGTTAATTGTTTGTTAATGGTGAAAGTTCTAGGAATTATAATGAAAGTAATTCTGTGTTTTTATAATGAAGATGTTTTATCTGTTAGGAAGATGTATTGGAATTATATATAGAACTATTTTTATAGCTTTTGAAAAACTTTTTCATTTTTTTCCATTTTATTTTTATATCATTAAAAACATGAAAGTAGCAAGGTGAGGTGGTGCATGCTTGTGATTCCAGCACTTCAGTGGCTGAGGCAGGAGTATCACCAGGATTTTGAGGCCAGCCTGGGCTATGTAGTGATTTTGAGACCAGCCTGAACTACAAAGTGAGATCCTGTTTCAAAAAAAAAAAAAACAACAACAACAACAACAACAACAAAAAAACCAAGAATGATACTAGTTCTATTTCTTAGTGAACTATTTGAAGTTTGATTTATAACTTGCTATATTGTGTATATTTTCATAAGTCTGTTTATTGTCAGTTGTCTTTTTTTTGTAAGTTAATGTACCAATATAGTTATTCTAACTAAAAGGTATGCATTTGGCAGTTTAGCTAGATACGGTATGTAATAGTTTCCAATCATAATATCCTCACCTAAAGATACTATCTCTCATTACAGTCCACCAGGAAAGCAGGGATGTACAGGGTCACAGCCTAGCTTTAAGATGATGTTATACAGATTGTATAAAATACTATGTAAGGACATATAAGAGAATGAGTTATTTCACTTGCGGAAGTTATTTCAGATATTAGGCTTTAGGAGACTGGGTGTGGTGGTGCACGCCTGTAATCCCAGTTCTTGGGAGGCTGTAAACAGGAGGATCACTAGGAGTCCGATCTAGTAGTGATACACTGAACACCATGTAGACCCTTCCCTAAAATACAAAAAAAAAAAAAAAGATATTAGGCTTTAGTCAGCCTGAATAAATTCTGATCTTAAGAGTTTTTCAGGTATAGTTTGTAGCTTAATAATATCACAGGTAATATCTACATAGCCATTGCTAGATGTGCGAGACACTGATCTAAGTGCCTGTTTTTGTTTGATAATGTTAAGTATTAAATTCCTTGAGTTTAGCTCATCTACTGTCTCTACTAAGCCAACTTTAATTCTTTTGTCTGGAGCACTACGGCACCTTATATTGTCTTCTTGCTTTAAATTTTGTGTTTAATAGCCATTGCCTACAGACTGTACATTAAGTTTTCTGGCATGGGGATGTAAGAGGTAGTCCTCGATCTTTCTCCCCCTACATCCATCCTCATTTCCTGCTAATTCATTTTCTAGCTGTACTTAGCCTATTTATGTTTTCCTAAGTTTATTGAGGTCTCCTTACGTTCTCTTCACATATATTTTTTATTTTCTTTGTGCAGGCTTCTCTTTACCTTGCTTTCCCTTGTCTGTGTAGTAATTCATTCTTGGAGACCAAACTTCAGTGTCACCTCTGAATGTTACCCTGAAATATACTCTCTAACACAACGGATTGTTATTTATCTTATTTATTGTACCACCACTATCCTTTAAGCAAATAATGCTAATATATGTCACTTAGGCATGTTTCTGTGATTGTTTTCTCTTTTTAATTATCTTTTTGTAAAGTTTATATGTTCATATGCTGTAAGTTTGAGTAGCCATAAAGAGGTACATTCTATGTATCAGTGATATTATAAAATATTTGTCTTTGTGTGCCTAGGTTATTTCATTTAAGTATACAGTTCTCCAGTCCCATTTATGTTGTCACGGATGACAGAATTTCCTTCCTTTTAAATGTTGTATACTGAAAAGATTAATAGTAGAGATTACCATGTGGGTAATCTACTGAGAAAGGAATGATGTTGATTAGAGCTTACAAACTTTCAGTGAGACCAGAGGAGTAAGTTTTAGCAAACTATTGTACTGCATTGATGACCACAGTTAATGATAATGTATATTTCAAAATTACTGAAAATATAGACTTTTAACATTTACATGACAGATAAGTTATGCCAGAACATTAATTAGATTGACTTTTGCAAGAAAGGACCCAAAGAAGACCCATTAAAATACATAGATCAGAGCATCACACTGTGCTGCTCCTTCCTTTTTTTCTTTTTCTTTTTTTTTGCTCTACTGGGGATTGAACTTGGGACCTTGCTTTTGCCAGGCAGGCACTTATGCCACTGAGCTATATCCCCAGACCTCTACACTGTGCTTCTTAAATACACAAGAAAAAAGGTATACAGTAAAAAATATTTCACTTCATTCTCCTTCCACTCAGTTCTTACCCAAAATGACAACAAAAGAGCAGTAGTGTTTGGATTCTTATTTATCTTTGCAGGTATTTTTTGTATATATAGGGCAATGCAAATATATTAATCTCATTTTTTATTTTATTCATATATGTACTGTTCTGAAATTTGTTCTTTTTATAAAGAATGTAGAAATTTTATGATTTTTAAATCTGTATCCCCAGGGGCTGGTGAGATGGCTCAGTGGTCTAAAGCACCTACTTAGAACAAGCTAAGCTAAGCAAAGCACAGGGACCGCGGTTCAATCCCCCAGCACCACAAGCCAGCCAGCCCCACCCCCTGGTGGGCTGAGCTGGCCACACACACACAAAATAAATTAAATAAATAAATAAATAAAAATAAATAAATCTGTATCCCCAGCTAGACCAATTTGGAGAGTAGTAATTGTTATTCATCCTTGTATTCCTTGGGTTTAATAATTTGTTTGAGTAACCATTAATATGAATGAATGAATACAAATATGCAGAACAGTATATGTGGAGTTTTTGTTATGTTTATAAGCTGTAATTATTTCACCAAGCTTGAAGACTATGAATTTGGTATTGTTTGAACATTTTATATTGAAAGTAGAATGTATTGTTGCTGGTAGAATTTCACAAAGTTGTATACCTCTTTAATTAAACATTGAATTTGTTGTCAGGCTTCATTGCACTTGGGAGGCTGAGGCAGGAGGATCACCATGAGTTAATGGCCAGCCTTGGCTGCATGATGAATTCAAAACCAGTCTGACCTACAAAGTGAGACCATGTCTCAGAAAAGTTGAGACAACAAAAAACCTGAAGCTTGCTATAGGATGCTTAATAATTCATTCTACAAATGAATATTACTTGTGTTTTATATGCAAGCTACTATGGTTGCTTGAGGGTAAAACATAAATCAAGAATATATTCCTTTAATTTTTTTGTTTTCCCCACCAGTATGGCAGATGCAGAAGGGAATGGAATAAAAAGCAAGGTGTTAGTGTGTAGGGTGAGGGGAGTTATCATTGGCAAGTAGGGGGACCATCTGACATGGCTAGAAATAGGGACAGATGGTGGTAGATTTGAACATAATGTAGCCAAAGGTTAAAACTAATCATTTTTCTTCATTAGACAGGGGGGTGGGGAGCTGGGCCACTAAGAGTAAAAGGAAAAGCAGCTGATGATGAAATCAATTTAAATATTGGGTATGTTTTTGTTTTAAGAAGCTCTTTGGGGATGGTCACATTCATTGAATTGTAAACTAAATTCCCAATTTATTTTCACTTTAGAAAGCCACTTTCAATTTTTTGTAACCTTTTCACATTTAAGGTTTAGATTTACTTTGTAATTAAGAAGAGTTTAAGATTCTGTAATAATTACTTTGAGCTGTAAGAATTTCATTGATATTTTACAGAATGTTAGTAAAAGAACATTGAGCTTAGGGGAAAAAAAGGAAAGAAGTAGAAAATTTCCCCTGAATATGAAAGACAGAGAACTTATGTAGGAGTGTCACATTAGCTTTTACTCTGTCAGGACCATTGAACCAGATGGCATGAGGCCTTTCATTACATTATACTAAACTAGGTATCTTAGTCATTAATCTAATAAATCCTACATCTAAAACTACAGTTCACTTTCAAAATAATTTTATGTACTTGTAGATTGTTTTAAAATTTTTAATGATTATCAGGCTATTGTTATGAATGGAAATGTATATTTTCTTCTCTTTTATTAATCCTTTGGGGCCAGGTATTGCTGTGTAGTTCAGGCAGGCCTTCAACTCACTACATAGCCCAGACTGGCCTTGAACTTGCTATAGTCCTCATGTCTCAGCCTCCTGGGTGCTTAAAATGTGTATTTTATAAATATTGAGCATTTAATGTAAAATTTCTCTATACTCTTGGACCATTCCTAACCAAAATATTCCAGTTACTGCAGTAAAATACAGTATTGAAGACAGTTGTCTACATTGATCCATTTTGAGTGTTCAGGAAAGAATTGTTTTTTCTATTATGTTGTTCCAAAGCTTTTGGATTTATGAATAAAGTTACTTAAGATGATCCTTGCCACCTTTTTCTCCCCTTGTAGGAGGCTAACCAAGGAAAATGTGAAGCCTTCAGGAAGACAGATTGGGAAGTTGAGCCACAGCAATCCAACCATTTTGTTTGATTATGTATGTTTTGAGATTAATATTGTTTTAAGGAAATTTTTTTTTGTTCAGTGGCCTTTGAATCAGCACAAGTGGAAAAAGAATGCTGTCGTTTTAAGAGTTTGATAATTTTGTGGATGGGATGTTTAGCAAGTGAAATGTCAGGTTATGTTAAACACAAAAATTATATGCTTAATGCATTGATTTAATTTTTCCAGTACACATGACAGTGTCAGTATTATAAACACTCTGTTATCTTGTTTACTGTATTTTGATTGATAGAAGCATTTCTTTTTTTGGTGGTACCAGGGATCAAACTCAGGACCTTGTGCTTGCCAGGCAAGCACTTATTCCACTGAGCTGTCTCCCCAGCCCTCTAGAAGCATTTCTTGATTTGTAGTTTTTAGAGACATGTAAATAGCATTTCATTGTGATTCAGATACAGTTTTTTTGAAGTATTGTAAAAGGGTAGAACAAGGGCCTTTATACCGGGATACATCCTTGGCCTTTTTTATTTTTAATTATGTACAGGATCTTGCTAAGTCACTAAATTGCCTAACGTTGGCTCGAACTCAGTGATCCTCATACCTCAGCTTCCCATACTACTCAGATTACAAGCATGCACCATCACACAAGGCTTTTTATTTCATATTTTAGAAAAAAAGGTACAACACATTTGAGGGGGCTGGGGAGATGGCTCAGTAGAATAAGCGCTTGCTTGGCAAGTGTAAGGGCCTGAGTTCAATACCCGGTTCTGCAAAAACAAAACAAAACAAAACACATTTGAGATTAAACTATCTTTCCATAACCCAGTGTTAAAGCCCCTCAAATTATTTGCTAGTTTGAAAATGTATCCTAAGAGAATATTCTCAAAAGGCAAGGATAGATTAAGTTTTATATAAATATGAAATTATAGGAAACCACTTTAATTATAAGTATTAGTTTTTCTCTTTTGAAAACCTATAGGTATTACATGGCATAATAGAAACCCTTTTTTGTTCCCTTAATACCGTTTGTTCTTTGTTGCTGTTTCCAGATCTTGTCACAAATACAGAAGTATGATAACTTGATAACACCTGTAGTAGACTCATTGAAATACCTCACTTCATTGAATTATGATGTCTTGGCTTGTATCCTTTCAAGTGCAGCAGTACATAGATTTTATGTTTCATAAACTTTAATAATTATTTATTTTCTAAGTAACCATCTCAGGTTGAATCTGGTGGCTGATTTGAAGTTCAAGTGGTGTCCCAAATTTTCTGATCTAGGAGATTATGGGACCACAGAGGAAAGTGATCGACGATGTAGAGTGCCTAAGGAGAGTCACCTGGAGAGAAAACATTCTCTCAGGCTTTCACAGAGAGGATATTGGTCAAACAATGGCTGTGACTCATCCACATGGCTGACACTAACAAAGGATCTACAAACTGCGATACAGGGTTTCAGAGTAAATCCTGAGGGGATTTGACTGACCTTGTCAGAAACAAAAGTTACATCTCTTGTTATATAGTTCTTGCCTTATCTTGGTCTTAACCATCCAGCAGAAAAGTATAAAACGAGGTATAAAAAGTAAAGCAGTGTTAATACGCTGAGCTGTCAAAGGCTCAAGTCAATAACTCCTGACATTGCCAGTCCTACGGATAACCCACTACTATTATGGACTACTGGACTATATTGGAATATTTTGCTGAATTCACGTACCTACAATATTTAAATGGCAATGGAATACCCATCTCTGTACTAAACAAAAAAGGGGATACAGATGAAGGACCATTTTGTGTCTGTATATACAAAATAGTTAGTATTGATATACAGCTGCTTTCTCTTCGTTCAGTGAGAAGAAAGATTTGTACTAAGTGTTTGGACAGGATATCATGTCTGCATCTTGTGCTATGAATGACTACTGAAGAGCCAACAGTGTGCAATGTATTAATTGTTGTGACTGTCGTACTAGCCTGTTTTGAAATTGTCTCATTGTTATTTGTTTCTTCAATAAAATTAATAAAAAATGAAGTTCAATCAAAAAAGAATTTGCAATAGAGCATGAGTGTATGTATATACATACATACACACACATGCCTGAGTGCTTTTGTGTTCTGTAAGGAGAGTGATGTTAGCTTTATCAAACTCCTTGATATAGATGGACTCTTGCTTGCTGAAGATGGAAAAGAGGCTAAGGAAGAAAAGTTAGTACTATGACAAGTATATGTTTCAATACTTCATAACTTGAAGCAAAGAATTTTGATTTTTCCTAAAATGTGGAATTTATTTTGTACAAGGGTCTTTGTTTGAGATGTAATGACAAAATATTTTCTTAACATATGAAAGATTGTATCATTGAAGCTTTAGCTAATCCAGAAAAGGAGAGAATGAAACATGATGACACAACCATTTCCAGCTGGCTTCAGAGTATGTATTTTTATTTTTCTAAAAGGTGAAAGTACTGTTGGTGCTAACTGCTGTGATTTTTGCTTTTGTACCTATATTTAGAGGCTTTTAAAAGCTCATTTGTCAATAAGTCTTTAAAGAGTATCTAGCTATTCAGCTTGTTTTACAGAGTCTCCCAAGTTTTTGGCTGTATAAAGAGATTCATATATTGCTTACTACTTTTTATAATTTGAGACTTTTTTTTGTTCTTTTGAGATGTTGTCGCTGTGCAGTTTAGGCTGGCCTTGCACTCCAGTCCTCCTGCCTCAGCCCTTCAAGTGCAGAGATTACAGGCCTGTACCACCAGGCCTGGCCTTGAGATCATTCTTGACCTTGATAAAATTTGGAGTAGCACTACTGGGGAGATAAAAACCATCTTCTCTTTGACCACTGTTTTTAGAGGAATTGATCTTAAATGAACTAGTCATATTTCTTCCCCTTCAATTCTAAGATTTTGATTTATCGTTAAAAGAAAAAAAAATTGAATATTAACCAAAAAGTTCAAACATGTGCCTTTTTATGTTTTGAACCTTTGACTTCTAGATACTACTTTTATTTTTTTCAATCTGTTGTTTTGATACTGAAATCTTTGAATAAATACCTCTTTATTGGCATATAAAGTTTGAAATATTTCATGTAACTTTCTTTTAGTCATGTAAATTAGTTTCTTTTTAAAATCAAGTCCTTATTGTTATGGCCTCATCCCTCCCCTACCTCCCCTGTAGTCTAGGTTCCATTAGTATTGAACTTGTTGTACTTTCTATGGACTTTTTGCATATTATTCCCACTATTTGGATTCTCTTTCATGGCCATTCATCTCCCCTAGTCCACCTTCTGTTTGTTTATTCAATTTCAGAATAGGAGTCAGAGAGTTTTCTTTGTTAATATTCCTACCTGCAAGTCTGAATTAGGTATTCCTCTTTTGAGAGCTTGATTGGAGGTTCTAGCAGGGGAGTGCAGCTACTTGTATACCCTTGACCGAGGAATGGTCCTCCTCTATCGGGGGTGGTCATCCTCTTCGACCAAGCATGCAGCTTCAGGAGGGATGCACATGGAGCATTGAGGGAGGAAGGGGACACCTGCCTAGCCAGCCAGATCAGCCGAATCAACCCTGGCGATCAATGGGGTGACAGATGTTGCAGCCAGATCGCCCTCACATCCAGGTACTCCTCTTTTGTATGCCCATTGGGCCTTCTGTTCATTGTAGGCATTGCAGTTTATTTTTCTGTATTTCCCATTTGACTATAGGATTATTATTATTATTTTTTTTTTGTGGAACTGGGGATTGAACTCAGGCCCTTGCACTTGCCGGGCAAGCACTTATTCCACTGGGCCATCTCCCCAGCCCATCGACCATAGAATTCTTAAGGGCAGAATTTTGTTTTGTCTAATGTCATTTATGTGCTTAACTAACAATTACTGAATTACATACAAATTACTCGAATCTCCTTTTGCCTGTACTGTAGTTTCCCTCTCCCTTATGATATAATGAGAACTGTTGGTTAAAATTGGTCTTTTTTGTTTTTTTTGGTCTTTTTTCTGTTTCTTGGTGTGGCAATACTTACCTGCTTCCTTGGCCTTCTATAATTAGTAGCATTTTTTGAGACAAAAGGAGATTTTTTTTAACTAAGGCTTTGAGGAGCAGGGATCTTGCTTAAATTTACTATGATATGCAAGATTTTGTTGTATCCTAATTGATCAGGTTGTGTAGGTTTAAATCACTGTCCTATTTTGTGCTAGGCAACCAAAAGGAAGTTACCTGTCTTTTGTTTGGGGGAGGTTGATACAAGGTGTCACTGTGTAGTCCAGGTGGGCCTTGAACTTACTGTGTAGCCCAAGCTGGTCAGAAACTCATGACAATCCTCCTGCCTTAGCCTTCTGAGTACTGAGATTGTATTATAAAACCATGCCGGGTTGTTCTCTGTTCTGAATTTGCCTTATCAGTAGAGTCATACAAAACTAAGGTGATTATTGCAAGGGTTAAATGAAAAATTCAATATAAAGTACTTGGTACAGTATTAGACATATGTATGCTCAATAAATCTTAGCTATTTTATTATAAAACTACATTCTGTGGCATCAGCAATGCAGTTATTTCTATCTCATTTTGTTTAAGTTTAGGTGGTTTGAAGAAATGACTTTTACTGTGATTTTGTTTTAGGAACTGTTTTGATTCTTTTTTTTTTTTTAACTTCATATAGGTTTGGCTAGTTTCTGTGGTGCAGTTTTTCGTAAATATCCAATTGATCTTGCGGGTCTTCTTCAGTATGTGGCCAATCAACTAAAGGCAGGCAAAAGGTAATCATAACAAACTACATATCAGTAAAATTGAATAGTATAAGTACTTCTAGCGGTTTTGAAATATTCAAATAGCATAATCCTAGGACTACTGTAAGAAAAATAAGACTACTGTAGGATCAAGTTGAATAATTGTTTACTTATTTATATGGGATTGTTCAATTAAGGAGGTAATAATTTTATACATAAAGGAATCTCTTTTTTTAACAAGAATGTTTGACTGTATATAGTCCCCCTCAACATACACCCCTGCTTTGAATACCTTTAACCTATCATTCTTGCCAATTTCTGAAGCAGTTCGGGAGTTCCTCTTTTGTATGTGCTGTCTTGACTGCATTCACGTCCTGAATGGTTTCACAATTGTTTACCTTTTGTGGTCATTTTGACCTTGGGAAGGAGCTACAAGTCTCATGGTGCCAGCTTCAGCACAAATAGAGTACATGAAGATACACCATAGTGTTTTTTTTTTTTTTTGCAGTACTGGGGATTGAACTCAGGACCCTGCGCTTGCCAGGCAAGCACTTATTCTACTGAGCTAGCTCCCCGGCCCCACCATAGTGTTTTTATTTGACATAAATTGCCACAAACATTTGATCAATAAGGTGTACTCAAAAAATACAGTGGAAGCTTAAAAAAATTATTATAGTAAAAGATAGTCCCTTCAGAATAGTCCCTTCAGAGCAATTCTCTCTCTCTTTTTTTTTTTTTTTTTTTTTTTTTTTGCAGAACCGGGGATTGAACTCAGGCCCTTGCACTTGCCAGGGAAGCGCTTATTCCACTGAGCCTTATCCCTGGCCCCAATTCTCTTTTCTTGAAGCACACTTATCTCATTGTTTTTGGCAGTGAAGTCTTTACTGTAACTAAAAAAAATTATATATTTGCTGTGTTTTTTATCACCTCTTGTACATTAAACTTAAGCAGTAGCGTAACTGAAATCAGAGAATTGGAAATTATTTCGAACAGCTTATTGGTAGAAAGCAAATGAACAAAATTTATAAGCTCTTTGGTGTGTTCTAAACAGATAATCAAGTAATCCTTGACATGTTATTTACACTTTGAGAAAATTTCAAAAAGTGTGTAGTCTCAGTGTTTGTCAGCTCATCATTTATGATATCCTCATCTGTTACCAATTGCTGTGTATTTTGCTCTTATCTGTAGTGTAGTAGGACATATTTTTAAATTTATAACTTTTCTGTAGTATGAATATATTTTTGTGACCATGTAATTAAATGTATGGTTTAAAGAAAAAATGTTTCGTTAATACTTGCATACTAATTTTGTGAGGGCTATCTTGATTTGAAAAACTATCTTGAGGCAAGGCAAGTTGAGAAAACAAACATACTCAAGAAGAATATTAAAAAATTCTACCCTTGCCTCCTAGCTTGTATCCTGTGTATGTCAGTCATACTTTACCTTTGGAAAAACTTAGAAAATTTAAAAAGTCAAATGATGATTATTGGCAGGCTTAAATTTTGAGATTTAAAATGCATTTCTGTTTTTTAAATTTATTCGTACTTACAAAAATCGAAGAAAAGAAAATTACATATTTGAAATGAATAAAAAATGCATGTTTTTAAAACTAAGAACTATATTCATATTTAAAATGCTTAGCTTCACAATCTTGACAGAAAATACTATGAGGTCTTTCTGGTAGTGTCAATTGATTAATTTACATAAAATCTTAATGAAACCATTGACAATTTGTATTTTAAAGGAGTCATTTTAATACATGTAATTCATTTTGAAATAAATATAAAATTCAAAGGATGGGATGCATTCAAAAGCATCTGCCCTATTAATCAAGAGTATTAGATTGTTTTGTAGATTGTTTTGTAGAACAGTTAGTTGTAATGTAGATTGTTTTGTATAGTAGCTTTTCACGTTTATATTAACTTATATGTGTATCTACAATGACAAAAATCATTAATAATTTTGAAAGACCAACATCAACAACATAAATTACTTTGTATTTTAAATGATTTTACAATGTATTTTAAATAGTCTTATTAAGACTTTATGTAAAATGCATTCCTGTTGACATATTACTAAAGTGTACTAAGACTAGCCAACCAGCCATCATATTTAGTTACCAGTTTTTCCTTCCTAAGTGTGTATAGCCATTCTGTGAATTTTTTCATTTTTAGTAGCTGGGGTTTTTAGAGAGTGGCTTCGTATTAAACTGATAATGATTTTTTAATTTTTATTTTTGGCTGGCTCAGCCTGCCTTAAGTGGGGGTCTGGTAAGGCAGGTGGAGGTGGGGATCAAACCACAGTATACTGCACCTGACTGTATTTGCATGAGCAGTTGCTTCAACAGCTGAGCTAACCGGCAGGTCCGCAGCTTTGTATTATAACAGGATAGCTTGGGTAATTTTGTTGCTGATTTCTATTGGTCTGTTGAAAGGAACAGTTAATGCTTAACTTTTTTTTTCTTTTTGATTTTTTAAACCAGTTTTGCTTGCTTTTCTCTTGATAATGTATACAACTAATTTGAAGACATCAGTATGCAATATAACAACTGTTGTTGAATTCCTATCATTTTGTTTAGTGAAATTCTATATTGTTTCTATTTTTAAACTATTTTTTATTCTCTTTACAAAATAAAATATTGGCTGTCCTGTATTAGTGAAGAAAGATACTATGAAGGACATTATTGAGGTAGTTCATAACAATGAAATGCGATTGATAAGTTCATTAAAATTGATACCTATGCTGTGGTTGTGTAAGTGAATAGTTCTCTTAGGAATTTGAGAGGTTAGAAGGTTAATTTTTCTTCACATGGTTAAAAAATACTTGAGTTTAGCGAGAAAAAGAGAACTGGAGGAGAGAGGGAGGAAGAAAAAATGTTAATGATAAAGCAAAGAGTAAAAAGGTTAAAAATTGTAGAATTGAGACCTTTCCTGGCTGAGCATGAGAGCTGGGGTCTTGTTTTCTATTCTGAGTTTTGGGTGACTGACTTGTTCTTGCTGTGTGGCCAGATGCCTCTGTATGTCCCCATTTTTGGCCATCTCTTTCTGAGAATAAAGCAATATATTTTCCAGCCAAAAAAAAAAAAAGTAAAATTGGGATGAATTGTTTATGAATGTTCTTTGTAGCCTTGTAAGTTTGAAGTAGTTTCCAAGTAAAAATTAACCAGTCTTTGTCCATACCATCCTGAATGTGCCTGATCTTGTCATAAGCATATCCATGAACTCCTTTTCAGTGTAGTTTGGGGAATGCAGTTTTCCTTAAATGTCACATTACTCTCCTCATATTATGTATAAATCATAAATTCTAATTATATTAATTAAATGTATTTTTTACTTATGTATGAAGTTTTAACTATAGATTTTTTATCTTTTGAAATAGTTTTGACCTGCTTATATTGAAAGAAGTGGTACAAAAAATGGCAGGAATAGAAATTACAGAGGAAATGACAATGGAACAGCTAGAGGCTATGACAGGCGGTGAGCAGTTGAAAGCTGAGGTGGGGACTGCTACTTTTGTTTCTTGACTATTTAAGTGCAAAATGTACGCTGGTACTTCCTTACCCATGATTTTGCTTTTCAAGGTTTCAATTACTCCAATCGACAATGGTTTCAAAGTATAAAACTAGGAATACTCTTACAATTTTAATTTGAGCTCCAATCTGAATAGCACGATGAAATCTTGATCTTTCTCAACCCTCTCTTACCTGGAGGTCAATTATTTCTTTGCCTACAATATCTGTGCTGTACATACAACCTGCCCAAGATTGACTGTTTATCAGATTGAGTCTATCACACTAGTTGTATTCATGTATTCCTTAAGTAACCTACTGGCACATCACAATAAGTATGTCCTTCATGTTATATATATGTATATTGTATCATCTCACAACATAAGAGTAAATATAGTAAATAAGATATTCAGAGAGAGACCACATTTAGACCACATTTGTGTAACTTTTGTTATATTATGATTTTTCTATTTTATTATTACTTACTGTACCAGACTTATGCATCAAGCTTTATATTAGGTACATATGTATAAGGAAAATATTTTGTGTATGGAATTTCATACCATTTGCAATTTCAGGCATTCATTATGAGTCTTGGAATGTATCTTCTATAGAGAAGAGGACTCCTACTTCATGCAAGCTCATAGTGCAGAAAATAAGTAATTTATAAGTATTGTACATAAAGCCAAAGTCATAGTATACCTTCTCACATTCCACTAGCTCTCTCTCTAAAAACAGATTTACTATTTGCTATAACTTTTTTTTTTTGCCTGCTCATCCTACCCTGAGGGTGGCTGGCACGGCATGTGGTGCTGGGGATCAAACCGTGGTCCCCTGTACCCCTCTAAGCTTTCTTGAGCAGGCAATTTAGACTTCTGAGTTATCCTGTCAGCCCCTGTATCCTTTTTTTTTAAAGAAAAGGGAAACAATGTAAATGGCAAGTAATATATTAGTATTAAAACGAAATTTTCTGTGGTCCTTGATATCCTGCTGGTATAAATCTTCACATAGTTACATTATTGAATTTCTTCCATACTGAATAAAAAGTAAACCTTTATAAATGACTGCAAGATGGACAGGGGAAAGTATGCAGAAGTTTAAACACAATTTATAGTTACTTTTAAGCCAGAGAGTATAATCAATAATAGTGTCATTAAGATAAATTTGTGAAGAAGGGGAAAGAATGTAGTTTAGAAATATTTTATCTTAGGGACAACCAAATAGGTCAGTGGATTAAAGTGCCTGCTTAGGTAGATGTACGGGCCAGGATTTGATCCCTGGAGTGCTATGCTGAGACAGTGACTGAGACTGGGCATGGTGGCACATGCCTGTATTTCCAGCACTTGGGAGGCTGAAAACAGGAGAATCATTACGAGTCGGATCTACGTAGTGAGACCCTGTACACTCTGTCCTAAAGTAAAAAGAAAAAAGAAAAGAAATATTTTATATTGGGACCAGGGATAAAGCTCAGTGGCATAAGCACTTTCTTGGCAAGTGCAAGGTCCCAAGTTTTATCCCTAGACTAAAAAATATTTTTATCTTGAATGTTGGAACTCAGCTTCTTCCTGTGTTTTCCAAGAAAGATGACATGAACTATATGTTATACACAAATGAAATTATATCTTCTCTTATGCAGGGTGGTTATTTTGGCCAGATCAGAAACACTAAAAAATCCTCCCAGAGATTAAAGGATGCACTGTTGGACCATGATCTTGCTCTTCCTCTCTGTTTACTTATGGCTCAACAGAGGAATGGGGTAATCTTTCAGGAAGGTGGAGAGAAACACTTGAAACTTGTGGGAAAGCTCTATGACCAGGTAAGTTACAAATAGCTTTTATGTTGGTGTAGATGCTTTATACTTATAATGGAAAATAAATAATGATATAATTTGAAAAGTGTCATTTTTGCATATCATATGAGTATGAAACACTAGTAATGTCAAATAGGAATTCTAGAAATAGGGCCTCTTTCTCTGCAAATTATGATATGGATTAGCCAACCTATCAGGGCCTTGAAATCTTTTTTTTTTTTTTTTTTTGGAAAACCAGCGATTGAACTCAGGCCCTTGCGCTTGCCAGGCAAGCGCTTATTCTACTGAGCTATCTCCCCGGCCCTTGGAATCTTTTTTGTAATATGATTATATTTATAGATGGTCTCTAAAATCCTTTCTAGTTGAAAAATTTGGATTCTCTTCGCTTTGACAGTGGAAAATGTGTACTTGGCTAATATAAATATATGAAAGCATCAGGTTTTTAGTTTTTAAATTTTTAATTGATACAGAATAATTATATGTATTTATGGGATGTAGTGGGATAATTCAGTACATGTATACAATATATAATGATCAAATTGGTAATTAACATTTCTATCTTCTTAACTATTTATCATCTGTTTATATTCAGAACTTTTGAAGTCCTTGTTTTTAGTTCTTTGTAAAATGTGTAACAAATTACTGGAAGCTGTAGTTACTCTACTGTATGCTAAACAATACTATAAATTATTTCTACTATATAATGATATTTTGATGTCCATGAGCCCCCCTCCACCTTTCTAGCCTCTTGTGACCACTACTCTACTCTTTTATTTTGATGAAATCCACATTTTTGCTTCTACATCTGAGTGGAAATGTAATTTCTGTTCTTGGCTTACTTCACTTGACATCAAGTCCTCTAGTTCCATCCATGTGTTGATAATACAGTTTGTTTTTTTAATTGTTAAAAAATTGCTAAAATGATATATCTTAATTATTTTGGAAAATAGGTATAATGGTTTTGTAAAATGATTAACATATCTTTTTTTTTTGGTCTTATTTTTAAAATTTAGTGTCATGATACTCTGGTACAGTTTGGTGGGTTTTTAGCATCAAATCTAAGCACAGAAGACTATATAAAGCGAGTGCCTTCCATTGATGTGCTCTGTAATGAATTTCATACACCCCATGATGCAGCATTTTTTCTGTCTAGGCCAATGTATGCACACCATATTTCTGTAAGTACAACTGTCTTTGTTGCTGTTCAAAAAAGATTCCAAATTATTTCTCAGCTATTTGATTTTGAAAGGAATGTTAGTTTGACCTAAATATCAATGTCTTAGAGAGTTAACCTTTGTTAACATTAACATATAAACAGTGTACAATTAAATGTCATTTTTAAGTCTTACTGGTTTTACAGTTTTATTGTTAGTGCTGCACCAGTTGTCCAGGTTGATGTCTTATGGATTCTTTAGAACTGTAGCTTTCATATATTAATGTAGATGGGAATCACCAGGGAACATCTTAATTCAGAATCTTGTGGCCCAAAATTCTAATTCACTGTGTTGAAGAATACCTGGAAATTTCTGGGGTTTTGTTTTGTTTTTTGGTTGTGTTTGTTAACAAATAGTGAATTCTGATGCTTGTGAATTGGGGTATGACACTCTGCAAAGAGTTCCTGTTGAGTGTTTCCTCTGTGAGAATATCACTGTGAAATGGTTGATTGCTATTACCCATAATACCTAGTAGCAAAAGGAGTGTGTAAGAATCTCCCAGACCTCTAAAAATTTTTGCCTTCTCTGTTGTGTAGCTTGTAGGAAGATTGTGTTAATGGCAATGGTTCTTTTGTTTTCTCCATTTTAATGAAATTTGCCAACAAAACCTGATTCAGAGTAAATTAGAAAATTCCAAACCATGACATTCCAGTAGTGACTATATTAAAATTGAAGTAAGGATGTAGGGGGAGAAGAGAAGGCCCTCTTTGATCTGCCATTTAGACTGTTCCTTTGTGAAACAGTGATATTTAAAGGAATTTATTTTTTTTTTTTGCCCCATGACACCATGGCTAGTTCATGGAGCCTCAGCATGTTCTCCATTTTTCTGTAAGCTTGGATTCTGTCCCTTCTTCGGTTATTGCTTTTAAGTTTGTACTTCATGGTTTTTTCATTACAGATTTTAGAGGTTTTGATCTTCTCTCTTAAGTCAAGATTCCTTATTTGCTCCCAGTAGTAGAGGTATACAAAAGGTGTTAAGAAATTTGAGATGCAACTGATCATGTAATCAACCATTTGCTGTTAAACATTTACATCTGTCAATTGCTATAGCCCAGTGATGGTGAACTTATGACACCCATGTTGCAGCAACCTGTTCGTTATCATTGAAAGTTCTGAAAGGCTCACTGTCACTTCTACAGTCTCCCACATCTCTAACAGCTTAACTCAGTGTTAATTTAATTGCCACTTTGTTAGCATTGTGCTATCTTTTGTACTCTAGAGGAGGAACAGGGATGAGGAAGTGAGCTTAGACCTCTTTTTTTGTTTTTTTACAGTCTGTCCATGTGGGCCGTAGAGATAGCTCAGTAGAATAAGTGCTTGTCTGGCAAGTGCAGGGTCCTGAGTTCAGTCCTCAGTACTGCCAAAAAAAAAAGCTCTCAGTCCGTCCATGTGTAGAACTGAATGCTTACGTAGCCCCTTTCTACAGTAGATTAGTCCCTATAAGGGACCTCATTTCTTGAAGGACTGAGGTGGGAGAATTGTTTCAATTGAGAAATTCTAACTTGTGCTATACTCAAATTGAACACACTAATCAATAGTAATGAACCCTAGCAAACAGGAACATCTGTAGCCTTAGCTATTCCCAGTAACAAGCTGGTTGTTCATACCAATAGCTGTCTTTTTTCCTAGCCTATGTAAAGTATTCTTTGTCTTATAAGAAGTACAAAATTTAGTAGAAGAAATGAGAAGTTTCTTTCTCAGGTTGAGGAGGAAAACAAAAGTATATAGAAGTAGCAGTATAGCCCAAGCAGGAATGAGTCTTTTATCTAATAGGCCACATATCCATCTCTCAAAAAGGAGTTCACTGGCAACTGAGGGAGCACTGGATGGGCACCCAGACTACCCTGGGGACACTTGCTTTTGTTTGTTAGGTGAGATCCTCCTTGAAGAACCTTTGATGAGAGAGGAAAAATGCATGAGTATTAGAGGACCCTTAGGTTCCATTCATACATTGGCTACAAGGCTGTCTTGGGAATGATTCACCAAACATTGCTCAGATTCTGGGCCAACAAGAGCTTTTTGAGCAACAATCAGGAGTACAACAGTAACTTGAGGTCAGTTCTGTGCTACACATTTAGTTTCTTGAGTTACTTGTGACAGAATTCACACATTTAGAACTAGAGGACTGGAACTATCAGATAACCCTCCCATACTAATAATTTTCAGTTTTAATTGTTGAGACTCTTCATGGGACAGTTCTGAAAGAACAGCTTTTCCTCAGTTTGATTCTAGATCTTTTCCAAATTAGGCAGGTAGGCTGTCTTTGCAGGTTGTTTCAAGCACTGTTTTATTCCATGTTGTGTAACAACCTTAAGAGATGTTGCTCTGAACGGAACTTAGAAAAAATGGGGTATACAGATGAATGTCCATTTTGTATCTATGTATTCAAAGTGGTTGGGATAGATATATAGTTACATTCTGTTAATGAATAGAATGATTTGTTCTAATGGTGTTTGTAAATAGGATCACAAGTCCGCATCTTGTACAGCAATTAACCACTAAGAAGAATATATGCAGTGTATTATTTGTTGAAAAATAAAAAATAAAAAAAAGATGTTGCTCTGATTCATATTAGTTACCTTCATTAAGACCTACTTTCTAAATTTAAAAACTTATGTTAATCCAGTTGCTCTTTTCTCAGGTCTCTGATATAATTGAGACTCTCTGTCTCATAACTGTTTCTGTAGCTTTTTTGTTTGTATAATCTCAGTTGCTGTAAGAATACTCCTAACATAGGGATAACAGAAGATAAATCTTCCCCTTACAGAACAGTTATGTGACTCTTAGGTCCTGCTTAAGATCCCTTGTGTAACAAAGAGGATTTGTTATATTTTTAGTCCACTAAACTTAACAGTAAAGCAGCATCCAGGGCATTTAGTAAGAGGGAGTAGGGAAGACAGGCAGCTGGACTATAAGGAGTTGAGACTCTGGTCTTACAGTGTAAAAGCAGAACTTTTGTTCACTGACCATGTAGTTTTCAGTTATATGTTTAGAACAAGTTGATTTATATGCCTTTCTGACATAAAGAAACAGTTAATTTTAGAGCTTCTCTTAGAGTCACCTTAAAGATGATTCATAACCCAAGTTAAATGTTCTCTGAGAATTATTTCATCTTAGAGAGAATGAAGAACATGAGATAGTAACAGTAATTTTACTTTGTAATAATTTTTCACTTTTAGCATACACTAAACTAGTATGCAGTCCATTCTGTTGCACTAACAGATTTTTTTTCTCATATAATTAAGAATATGGTTTTCTTTCACAGAGGCTGTAGCATGAGTTTTCATATGGCTTTAAAATTCAGTGTGCCACAAGTATTTACAGAAACTTTTATTTAGCTCTGAATTAGGGTAATCACCTGGTCTCGGTTGCTATTCTCAATTCCAGCACTAAATTATTGTGTCCTGGGAAACCCCTAAAACCATGGCAAGCCCAGCAGTTGGTCACCCTACTTAGCAATCTTACAATAATTTTTTCATAATTTTTCTTAAATGTTAACCTAGTTTCTTAATTGACAAATTCTAATAGCTGGCTGGAACTACATGTAATGACACTACATTTTGTCCTGCTTAAGTGTTTCTAGTTCCATTTTACTTCACTAAAGTTAAGATCAACTGCTTGGTTTTGTATCACCGATATAACAGTAAAATAATATGTTGAGGAGGGATGGATAGAAGCATACATATCCTATCCACTAATCAGGTTCAACTTGTTAAAAATAAATCTGATCATAAACTTCTATCCAGAAAATGAAACTAAAGATTCCCATGGTTTCTGGGTGTGATTTATCTGAAAATAAGTATTGTTGGTAAGACACTACAATTTTCATAATAATTTTAAGATGGCCATCTTCTGGGTTTTTATACCACAAAAGTTAAAGCTATAAACTTTGTTATACGTATATGTTTATATATATGTGTTCTTACTTTTTTTAAATCTCCAGTCAAAGTATGATGAACTTAAAAAGTCAGAAAAGGGAAGTAAACAGCAACATAAAGTTCATAAGTACATTACATCCTGTGAGATGGTGATGGCTCCTGTCCATGAAGCAGTGGTCTCCTTACATGTTGCCAAAGTCTGGGATGATATCAGTCCTCAATTCTATGCCACATTCTGGTCATTGACAATGTATGACCTTGCAGTTCCACATACCAGCTATGAAAGAGAAGTCAATAAACTTAAAGTCCAAATGAAAGCAATTGATGACAATCAGGAAATGGTAGGTTTTTGTTCTAGTAGCTCAAGTATCACAACCTCATGATGATAATTCAGTGATATCTATACTTCATTGTTTTAGCGTAGGATCCTTGAAGCTGTGATCCTTTTGCTGGATAATTTCTTAACTGGGCTTACATGATGACTTTTCAGAGAGTAAAGCAGGGGTTAGTAAAAGAGTAGAAATTATGATTAATCAGAAGGATTTTATGGCTTGGCATGGTGGTGCACACCTGTAATTCCAAACAACTTACTGAGACTGTATCTCAAAATAAAAAGATAAGAAATTAGATTGACACTCCCTGGGTTATTTTCTAGTATCATCACTATGCCATCACCATAAAAAAGACATTTTTGTTTGCATTTTTGCTGAACATTGTGTAGCAGGTCAAAGTGAGCTGTGTATCATTGCAGTTTCACAGTATGATTCTAATTGTAGGAGCAGGAGGAGTTCCCAGAAAGGGAGTACGTTAGGAGACTTTCTTAAAGAGTTGAGTCTAGAGTTGTGCAGGCCTTCAAGGCAGATTACATTTGGAAATAGCCAATAAGGAGGCTTCTTTAGGGTTTCAGCTGATGCAGGAAGTATTATGAAGCCTGAGGGAGATCACTTTTCCTGTGCTGAATAGTCTTAGTGACTGATTGTTTTGGATGGTACCAGATTATATAAAACACTAAATATCACATGGAAAAACAGGCTTGATTAAATTGAGAGCTGATTGTATATCTGATCAGGGAAGTGATAATAGTAAAATGATAGTACATTTAGGAGATTATTTATGACATAGTATAAAGGTTGCTCTTTAACCTTTAGCATTAGGATAGAGACTAGTTATGTAGCTTTTTGGGTGATTCATTTTGAGATACTAAGGATAAACTATGGTAGATATGGTGGGATATAGGAATGAAAGAAGAAAGTGTCAAAGATGACTCGGTAAATGCCTCAGATGGTTTATTGCCAATTTCAGAAGGTGGCCTATCTAGATAGTGTAAGAGTAGGACACTGTTTTGGGTGTTTTGAAGGGAAGTGAAAGTGCATTCAAGTAGATCTAGTGTACATTCATGTTGAAAAAATTGTAAAGTATCAGCACTTCTTTAAACTTTTTAATTAAAGGAAGAGAGGTAATATGCATATAGTTAGAAAAGTGTTTAAATTCTACTTCACAGCCTCCAAATAAAAAGAAGAAAGAGAAGGAACGATGTACTGCCCTTCAGGACAAGCTTCTTGAAGAAGAAAAGAAACAGATGGAACATGTACAGAGAGTTCTACAAAGACTGAAATTAGAAAAGGACAACTGGCTTTTAGCAAGTAAGTTGTTGGAATTGTTACATTCCTGCTATTACAAAATCTAACCTTTGTAATTTGGAGATACTGATAGATTGTTTCTATTTTAACTCAGTTTTCACAACCCTATGCTTTGATTATTCATTATTCTAAAAACAGTTTCACGTGTTCACTGAAGTAACTATAGTTTAGTTTGCTGATGAAATTATAATATTGGCAGCTACTTATTCAACTTTTCTGAATAAAATCATCTTTCTGGGGAAATTGTTGACAGAAAAATGTCAGAATGAAAATGATAGTCTTATACAAGGCATAACTGTTACAAGCTATAAGTAGTTTGTGGTTTTATAGAATTCTCTACACTAAAGTTAATATGTTGTCATGTTTAGTGGGCATGAGACACTTAAGGAACTTTACCATTGAATATATTCTTCTCTTACTTTCAGAATCTACCAAAAATGAGACCATCACAAAATTTCTACAGCTGTGTATATTTCCTCGATGTATTTTTTCAGCAATTGATGCTGTTTACTGTGCTCGTTTTGTTGAATTGGTACATCAACAGAAAACTCCAAATTTTTCGACACTTCTTTGTTATGATCGAGTAAGTTATTTTTATTGCCACTTTTGAAAAAAACATCTTGAACAGTGATAGCTAAATATTATTATCTATAGAGGTATCATGTGTGTAATTAAAAGCACAAACTCAGAGTGCCTGCACTTGAATCCTAGCTCTACTTCTGTCTGTCTGTCTGTCTGTCTGTCTGTCTGTCTGTCTGTCTGTCTGTCTGAGACAAGGTTTCATTGTGCAATTGAGCTTATTTTGTAGGCCAGGCTGGCCTCAAACTTGCAGTGATCCTCTTGCCTCAGCCTCCCGAGTGATGGTATTACAGGTGTATGCTACTATACCAGGCCCTTTACTACTTTATAGCTATGTTATCTTTTGCAAGTTAGTTAACCTCTCTGTGCCTCAGTTTTTCATACCTGTGAGTGGGATGATAGTACCTGCTTTGTGAGATTGTTTTGAGAATTAAATGTGACATTTCACTTAAAAAGCACTTTGAATAATACCTGATATGTAACAAGTACTGAAGATTAAGCTGCTAGCTCAGTATTTGAATTTACATGCTGTCATCATGTAGAACTTTTTTCCTGTTTTAGCCTTGACTCCTCAGAAAACAAAACAAAATAATGCAGCAAAAATCTTTATACCTTTAGACATAAAAGTAAGGAAGCCTTTTATTGTGGCCATATTTACAGGTTTTGTACCCGGAGTTTCTTTATTAAATTAAGTCCCTTTTGTGTTTTGGAAATGTCATATACATTTGATCGTATCAGACACTTATTTCTAGTTTCTATCAGCTTTGCCTTACTGTCCCCCCCTCTCATTCATATATATGGTTGTCAATAAGAAGTTATTATGTATTAGTAATGATAGTTTGGTCATTGTAAATCAACTTTCTTTACAATATTTTTTCTTTACCATATTTCTTTACAATATTTTTTGCTATTTCTTCACAAAACCGAGAGTCTCTGCAAGTTTTTTTTTTTTTAATTGTATGGAAAAGGAGTTAAAGTTTCATAACAATAATAGAATTACAATAATTAATACATTGAGCACTGTTATCTTCAAAGTAGTCAGCATACAAGATAGGGGCTTATGAAATTCTCCAAATGATGCTAGGCCAGACCTTTCTTTCCAGTGAACTAAGAGATCCTAGTGATAGAACTATCTTGGTTATTTTTCTTTTTCCTTTCTCATCCTTTTTCCTTTTCATTCCTTGTTCATTTTGAACAATTTCTCCCCATTTCAGGTTTTGAATAAATTTACCTACTAGGGTTTTTCTGTAACACAGTCATCTAGTATTTTCAATTGATTTTGACTTTCATTTTCCTGCCCTAAACTTTTCTTTTTTTCTGTAGGTTTTCTCTGATATAATTTACACAGTTGCAAGCTGTACTGAAAATGAAGCTAGCCGATATGGGAGATTTCTTTGTTGCATGTTAGAGACTGTGACCAGGTGGCATAGTGATAGAGCCACATATGAAAAGGTATGACTAATAAATGTCTTTAATATTTTACCTATGTGAAAAAAAAATTTACCCATGTGTATACTGACCACTTGCAATAATCTCTATATTGTTCAGTTTTAAAATGAAAACTGAGTTTAAGATTCAGTTGTAAAATAATTATTAGTGCATTATTAAAAAGTGATACACATTTTATTTTTATGAACATTTTATTTTATTATTTTTTCAAAGAGAATAAAACCAATTTTAAGGGGCTGGGGAGAGAGCTCAGTAAAATAAAGGGCCTGAGTTCAATGCCCAGTTCCGCCAAAAAAAAAAAAAAGTCATTAAAAAACATTAGAATTGATAGAGAATTTCACTAAACAAGATGGTAGAAATTCAATAATGGTTGTTATATTGCATAGTGTTTTCTTTAAATTAGTTGTTCAGATTACGAGATATAAACATGCAAAATTGGTCAGAAAATTAAAAAGAAAATAGCATTAATTTTGTTATTTTCAACTCATGGGTTTTTCTTTTTACTCTGTTGGTGATTTCTTTTGATATGAAAAACCTTTTCAATATGATGAGATCCAAGTTGTTGGTTCTTTGAAATATATCCTGTGCTGTTTGGTTTTTATTCCTGAACTCTCTACCTACCCCTATGTCTTCAAGATTTCTTCCTTCTTTCTCTTCCAGAAGATTTAGTGTTTCTGTTTTAATATTTAGAGTTTTGATCTATTTAGTCTTTAACAGATTAGAAGATACAGACAAAACTGCAAATACAATGAGCGACCTTATTTTTGACAAAGGGGCCAAACATGTTCACTGGAAGAAAGCTAGCCTCTTTAATAAATGGTGCTGTCAAAACTGGCTTTTCACATACTAAAGACTAAAATTATACCCATGTGTATCTACATATACTATGTAATTCTATTTCAAACTTTCCATGTTAGTATCATCCAAATAAACATGGACTCATTGAGTTGGTGGACTCGAGTTTCAACTCTGTTATTTTATGGGATACAGCTTATTTTTTGATATAGTTTTTAACAATGGTGTACTTTTTTTCCTTAGGAATGTGGAAACTATCCAGGATTCCTTACCATATTACGAGCAACTGGATTTGATGGTGGAAATAAAGCTGATCAATTAGATTATGAAAATTTTCGACATGTTGTGCATAAATGGCATTATAAGCTAACGAAGGTAAGAATAATGGATTTTCAAAGGTAATAAAATTTTCTTTCCTTACAGTTTTATGATGAATCTTAATATGTTTTTTTGTAGGCATCTGTTCATTGCCTTGAAACAGGCGAATATACTCACATCAGGAATATCTTGATTGTGCTAACAAAAATACTTCCTTGGTACCCCAAAGTTTTGAATTTGGGTCAGGCTTTGGAAAGAAGAGTACATAAAATCTGCCAAGAAGAAAAAGAGAAGAGGCCAGATCTATATGCATTGGCTATGGGGTAACAAAATTATACTTTAATGTGATTTGTGAGAATAGATGACAGAAGGATTCTGAAGACTTTAAAATGTTTTACAGTGTTGAATTTTATCTTCTGCCTTACTTCAGGAGATTATGGGAGATTATGCGATCATGTTCCCACAGGCTGGTGAGAGTTGTCACTTCTGATTATCAACTTCCGGTCTATACTGGATGATAGCTTCAAAAGTCATATGTCATGAATGGGAAGGATTGTAATTTCATCATCATAGTTATCAGCTCTTCAAGAGCAACAGGAAGAAATCAATTTTTAAGGATTAGTTTTAGTTTTATGAAAGCAAATAGGACTCTATAAAGACTTAATCTTAAATAACTTATTTTCTGGAACCAAGTAGCTGAGTGAATAAATTGTTAATTTTATTCATTTAAACCCCATGTTTGTGCTCTTTGATTTGTGTTTGTATATTTTAACACTTTGTGCGACTTTCAGCTACTCTGGGCAGTTGAAAAGTAGAAAGTCATACATGATACCAGAAAATGAATTTCATCATAAAGACCCTCCTCCGAGGAATGCTGTTGCCAGTGTACAAAATGGGCCTGGTGGTGGGCCTTCTTCATCCTCACTAGCAAGTGCATCTAAATCGGATGAAAGCAGTACTGAGGAGACTGGTATGCTTATTTGTAGAAACTTATACATGACACATTTTATTTCAACAAAATGAAAGGTTCTATATCACATGACAAGCAAAATGCTGGCCTAGTATTTATTGCCTTTTTATTTCCTAGATAGGAATATGTAACTATTAAGACATAATCAACCTACTGATGCTTTTTATTTTTTAATTTTTTAATTTAATATTTTGCGGAACCAGGGATTGAACTCAAGCCCTTGTGCTTGCCAGGCAATGCTGATGCTTTTTAATTGTCCTCTAGTCCTTTTGCTGTGAAATATAGTTTATTTATGTTTAGGTTCTTGTTCAAAGAAAATTTTACTTTTATTTCAGATAAATCAAGGGAGAGATCTCAGTGTGGTGTGAAAGCTGTTAATAAAGCTTCTAGTGCCACACCTAAAGGAAATTCAAATAATGGAAATAGTGGCTCTAACAGGTAGGAATGTTGACATTCGTCATATTTCTAAATTCTTCTGTAGTTTGTTTCATTAACTGTGAGTAGAATGGGGTAGTACTTGAGTAGTATGAAAGTCATATATGCCACACTTTGAAATTGTGTACATACCCTGATTTTAATAATGTACTTACTATCCCAATTATGTTCTATATAATTATGTTTTATATAACAGCTTTGTTTCCCCTTACTGAGATATTCAGGGGAATGTAGGTGGCAAAGTTCAAAATAAAACAAAACAAAACAAAATTGTGTTAGGATAGAGCTATTGCCCTAGGTGATCTGAATGAGTCTAGTTTACATAAGAAAAACCTACTCTAATTTAGAATAGCAATCCATCTTGATCAGTAATTTATTTCGTGACAGTAGCACCCTGGTTGGATTGTGAAATAATATATTTTTGTTTTTTACCTTGTTATCCTCAAAAGTTTGAGTGTATGCAAAAAGAACCTGACATTGATTCATTTATTTTTTGCTTTCTTTTTAATACAATATGTAGATTTGTATTTCAGGCTAGCCCTGCACTCACTGTCCCAGTCTGATTGAACTCAATCTTTCTGCCTCAGCCTCCTACATGTTCAGATTATAGGGAGGTGCCAGCACACCTGACTTTTAATCATTAATTCATTCATGAATTTGTTATTTATGGGATAAGGAAATTATTCCTTTTTACTTGTTTTAAGTTTGTCATTTAGTTTTCATCTAGAATTTTTTTTTATGTGTATTTAGTATAGGGTCTCTTACTACACAGATGGACTCATAGTGATCCTTCTCTTTTCAGCCTCCCAAGTGCTGGGATTACAGGCATGCACCACCATGCCCAATCTCAGTTGTCTCAGCATACCCTGGGGGTGGGGGAGGCATGGCATGCTGGGGGATTGAACCTGAGTCCTTGTACCTGGCTAAGCAGGTGCTTTGGTCAGCTGAGCTATCTGGCTGGCCCTTTTAGAATTTTTGAAATCAGTCAGAAATACTTTGATTTTAAACATGCACTATGTTTCATACTTGTGTTCAAATTCTGTGTTTTTATTCTGAAGCGGCAAAGCTGTTAAAGAAAATGACAAAGAAAAAGGGAAAGAGAAAGAAAAAGAGAAAAAAGAAAAGACTCCAGCTACTACTACTCCAGAGGCCAGGGTACTTGGTAAAGATGGTAAAGAAAAACCAAAAGAAGAGAGACCAAATAAAGATGAAAAAGCAAGAGAGACCAAGGAAAGAACACCTAAGTCTGACAAAGAGAAAGAAAAGTTCAAGAAAGAAGAAAAAGCTAAAGATGAGAAATTCAAGACTGCTGTCCCCAATGTAGAAGCAAAATCAACTCAAGAAAGGGAAAGAGAGAAGGAGCCGTCGAGAGAAAGAGATATAGCAAAGGAAATGAAATCAAAGGAAAATGTTAAAGGAGGAGAAAAAACACCAGTTTCTGGGTCCTTGAAATCACCTGTTCCCCGATCAGATATTGCAGAGCCTGAAAGGGGCAAGTATATCTTTGTTTATATTTGTCTACCTTTTACTATTTTAATGCATAGCTGTCTGTTGTCTGTTTTGGGAAGTTACAAGTATTTTGTAGGGATAAAGGGTAATTGATGATGTTTAAAATTTTTTTTAATATTTGGGAAGATTGGGACCTTACTTTATTTTGGCTATTTTTCTCCTCACAGAACAAAAACGCCGCAAAATTGATACTCATCCTTCTCCATCACATTCCTCCACAGTAAAGGTTAGTATAGCCTGAGGAAGGCAGCGTCCATATTAGGCTCACCTGTTTGGAATACCAGTGTCCTGACTTCCTTCAAGTCTTGTGCCAAGTATTCACTGGAGCCACTGGAGGTTTTATATTGCATTAGAAAATGAATTTTTTCGGTATTGGTGGACTGATATTTTTTTCCTATTGAGTATTTTTATTATAAAAAAAGTTAAAGCTTCAAGGACCTAGCACTAATTTTGTAGAGTTTCAAAGTACAAGAGAAATTTTACCCAGAAGTGCCTCACTGCTTTAAGCAGTCTTTTTTGGAGTGCAATGGTAGCTACAAGCAAAAGAATCTTTTCAGCAGAATGAAGCCCATTTTTCAGCATAAATATTGAAGAATGTATAGCACTGAAGACGTCCTGGATGATACAGGATAAGCAAGATACCTCTGAATTCATCAAGCTTCTTGATGAGCATCATACCGATGTGCCTTCTAAGAAGGAGTCTTGAAAGGAGTTTCATTTTAAAGTCTCCTTGGTGATCAGTTCTCCTGTAGTTGTGTATATTCAGTGAGCATGCAGCTTCTGTTGTATCTTCCCTTGGAGGTTTGTTTATACCCTTTGGGTTCCCAACAAGTTGAACCTTCCGTTACGATAAAAGCAGATGTGGCATCCAATCCTACCACCCAGCAAAGAGAAACCCCAGGCATTCAACTGCAGCACAAAATCGTGGGTGTAGCCTTCTTGAAGACTCAGGGTAGCCATTCTTTGCTCCATATTTAATTTTAATTCTAAAGTCATCTAATTTCATGGAATCTTTGAATTTGCAGTACGTTGAACTTTTAAAACTGTAAGTTATTCTTCATCAAGAGCACTGTGGTGAAATACCGTAATTGATTTATTTTTCTTTTTTTAATAAATGCATGTGCGTGTGTGTGTGTGTGTGTGTGTGTGTGTGTGTCTGCGTGTGTGTTGTGAGATTCACCAGTCATAGGCACTTTGCAAAAAAAAAGTGATTAAAAAGTGGTTATTCATAGAATATATTTTGTTTTCTTGTAACATAATGCCACTAAATTTTCTAGGTATAATAAAACATGTCTAGTTATATTAGGGTTATAAGTAAAATCTGAACCTTTCCAATTAAAAACTATGAAAATATAACTCAGTGTTGTTCTTCCACAGTGAACACTGTTTTAAACTTTTTTGGAAGAAAAAAATGTTTTCTTAAGTGTCTTAAATCAATTATAGCTTAAATACAGAGATATAAATAATGTGGCATTGACATTTATTTTTAAATTTTTAGCATAATAAACATTTCTTTCATTGAGCACTTAATTTTTTTAACATTACAATTCCATTATGTGGTTTTGTTTTTGACTTTTTATTGATATTCATATTGATAATGATACCACCGAATTTATCCTCACAAGAAGTAGCTGATTTATTTCCAGGTTACAGCCATACTTCCCAAAGTTCCTCTGGGTTCTGAGAACTATGCCAGCTCACCTGTCATCTCCATTCATTTTCTACAGGACAGTCTCATCGAACTCAAGGAGTCTTCAGCAAAGGTTTGAGACTTTTAAAATCATCATGCCTACGAAAACCAAAAAGTTCTTTACTTTTTTCCAGTGTATATACTCAATCTAGTAGATTCAGTAAGCTAGGGTCAGTAGCAAAAAGTACTCTGCTTCTGACTTCTAAAAATTGTTACTACAAACTAAAGAAAAGATGACAATGGTCTTGTTGAGAGAGATTGTTGTAAAATGTGTATAAGGCGGCAACACTTCTATAATTTATCCTTGCCTTGTTGTATTATACATTTTTATATGCTTTAAAAATCTGGAACTAAGTTTATGGTTCGGGGAAAGGAGTGATACTGATTTGTTTTAGGGGAGTAGGCTTCTTTAATTTTTCAAAATAAACCAGACTTCTCTGACTTTTTAAAAAAGACAGCCGAGAAGACCAAAAAGGACTTTGATGCAGTCACCTAACCTGTTTTAAAAACTGAGTCCATCTCAGTTCATTTAGTTCTTTATATTATCTCCTCTGCTGAGATATCTTTTTGGCAGTTGTGTCATAATATCAAGAGATAAAGTTAATGCAAAATAATCATTCCCCTGACATGTAAACACAAATTGTTGGTTGTGTTTCCATGTCAATATTAATTCTTACCTATTACTCTACTTTCCTGGGTATTATTCTCCTAAAAATAGTGTGTAGTTTGTGTATTGTATTACATAATTCATTTTAGTATTATAATTGGATTGTCTATTGTTCAAGTTAGTTTTTATTATAAAATTTGTACCTTCCTTTATTTTGACTTTATACTTCCTCTTTTATCTGCTACGTTTGATTCTTTACTGATGGACCAAATGGAATTTTGAAACATTGCTTGACATGACTGCTTTTACTATAGTTTTACAGTGAAATTTCTATGGATTCTGGGCAAATAAGCACTAATTTTTAATAGATTAGCCAGTGTGCCTGTGCCCTAAAAATGTTGCCATTGTTTTTAGAATGTACTGTATTGATCAACAGAGTATCAGCAATACAATGGATATTTTCTTTAAAGTTAAATTGTATTATTGGCTAAAGTGAATATGTATTGCGATTAGTAGGTCTTTATAACTGGATTGAGATTGTGCTTGTCAGTCTTAACCATCAGTGGCTTTTGTCAGCCATTTTAAATTCATGAATAGTTTTGTATTTATTTACTGAAGCATATCTTAAAGCAGTTTGAAACCTGCTGTAAAATTAACAAGATTTTCTAATTATTGATGAAGACTCTTCCTATTTGTGAAAGCCTTTTGAAAATAAAATGTGGGATAACATATATTTGTCTCATTTCATGTTCATAATAGTGCTATGTGGTTAAGTAGGGCAAATAGTACATGTCTTTTTGACAAATGAGAGATTTAAAAAACATCTTGAGCCTTTGTTAGTATATTACCTGATAGTACCAAAATGTGAGTTAAGATTTCTTGATTCTTAGCACTCATTTCAACCATAGTCAAAAGGGTTCCTATCTCCTTTAGTGTGCTTATTTTATTTTTTAAATTATGATTCATGTGTATTTTCCCACTTCCTTATTTATAATTTCATGAACATTAAAATTCAGTAGATCTATTGCACATACAACTATAAGTTCTTGAACATGGCATATAAGTATGCATCTAAACATTATATAATTTGTACCACTTCTCAGATCCTTAGAACTTAGCATGGTATCTGACAACCAAGTTAGGTATTCAATGAGTATTTGAAATGAACTCTGACACATTTGGACATTAGTACAGCATCCAAAATACTGATTTGTATGGTAGCTGATGTTGTTCCAGTGTTGATCATTGAGTTTCTGTGTTTAGAAAGTTGAATAGCATATACATGTGTTAGAATAAAATTTTTCCTGGACTTTGATTTCTAAAATTGATTGTCTAAAACTTCACTGTTTCTGTGGTAGATTTTGTTTTTTAGAAGATTTAGCAGGTAGTGTCTGCTTTTCATGTTGTCCTGTCATTTGTCCATATAAAGTTTTTCCTCATTAAGTTTGACCTATTTGTGCTTTTGCCTCTAAGATTTTTTTTTAATTTGCTATTGTTGCTTTCTTTTTCTTTTTCTTGGTACTAGAGATTGAACATAGGGCCTTCACACTAAGCTGCATACCCAGTCCTTTCAAAGTTTGAGTCTTTGTGTTGCCAAGTCCCTAAATTTCCCAGGTTGACCTCCAATTTGTAATCTGTCTCAGCTTCCCAAAATGAGGGGCTTACTGGCATACAAAACCAAGCAAGACAGCATATTTCACTTTCTAATTCATGGTCAAACTCATGCATGGAATTGACTTTTCAAATGAGACTAGAGAGAAAAACCTTACAATCTAAATCATGTTTTAGTTTACCATCCACCCCAGTTTTCACATGGCATATATCTGGTTTTCATCAGTTATGGTTTCACCTAGCAATCCTATCCGGATACATTTGAAAAAGTGTTAACAGCTTGTTCCTCTAACCAACTGTGTATTTTAAAAATAGGTCTTCTTTTACACCATAATGATCCCAGTGTCAGGAATACAAGCAAATCAAGGACAAAATTCAGTACTTCTGTGTGCAAATCCTTAATTTTATTTGGCGTTCATGGCTATTCAGTATGTTCACAAGGTACTAGGAAATACGTAAAGTAGGAAAAATTACCCTAGCTTTCTCACTTACTAGAAACTGTTATGGAAAAAAAAAAACAAATGGCATGAAATGACTAGAAAATATCTGTCACAAAAAGCTAAATAAATAAATAAAGGAGTTGGGTGTGGTGGCGCACACCTATCATTGCAGCACTCAAGAGGCTGAGGCAGTAGGAGGCCAGCCTGGGCTACATAGTGAGTTCAAGGCCAGCCTGCACTACATTGCTAGACCCTGTTGAAAGAATGGACACATTGGAAAGTGTTAGGGTTGAGTGCCTGTTGAGGAGCTTATGGCTAATGAATTGTCTTTGTAGGGTAAGTAGGATTTTAAGAGTATAAAATAAAAGTGAGTAACACTCTGGTGAAGAGAACTGCTAACAAGGATGAGTTAGAGAGTGATATGGCCACAGCATGGAACTCATTTGTTGCAATAGAGGAGGATGTAATTGTGAAAAGATTATAGAGAGCTTGGAATGCCTCAATTAATAAGTATGCATTTCATTCCATAGTCTGTGAGAAAATACTTTTTTATGGGAAAAGTATTGGGTTCATAACTGTTCTTAAAAGAATAGAAAGGAAGAGTTGGCTTAAGTATATTTCTAAACAAATAATTTCTTATTGTGTGTCTTGTTGAGCTTTTTGACTTTTTACATCAAGAATGAAATATTTGATTAATGGCAGAAGTAAGCCCTAGAAAATTGCTCAATTCCTTGCAATACAGAATTCAAATAGACACAGGTAAAGACTATGTTCTTGTAGGTGTGTGTGTGTGTGTGTGTGTGTGTGTGTGTGTGTGTGTACAAACCTCTTTTAAATTAAGAGGTTTCTTTTAAACATTACTATCTTTAGAAAAATCGTTTTTTGAATATTGCAGTAATGTTATTGCCTTTGTTTTATCAGTTTCATAAGTAAATTAAGGTGGATAAACCTCAGTTAGAAAAATCTTGAAATGTCATTCAGTGACTACTCAGCAAGAGTATCTTTTAGAAAAGTACTTTATGACTGTTTATCATTCTCTTGCTCTTTGTTATTAATAAACATTTTGTCTATTTCAGTTGATCATCAACTTTTAAACATAGAAATTTTAAAGAATCCACTTCTACATTGCTATGCCAGTATTTCTGAGCCAACTGAATTGAAAAATGTTTGGTGGTGTGAAAAATAAGTGTTTAATTCTCACACTTGTGGCCTTTTTTTTCTTGTTCCTTTGAATACCAAAGGATTCCTTCATGTAAAAATACTTGACTCATTATGTTTACTATTAAAGTATATCTAGAATTGTGTAGTTATGCAATAAGTTTATATGCAGTATTATATTACCTAATACTTTCAGTTATTAATTTCAATTTGTAACATTGTTCCAAATGCTATGAAGTTAGGTATTTGATTATTTTCTGACTACTTCCTAAATATTTTCTCTAATGGTGAATTTCCATATTTACAACTTATATAAGTAGGGTTGTCTCATTTGTTTAGAGTTAGAATATCCTTCCTGATTAATTGCCTGTATACATTTTGGCAGTTAAAAAAATAAGCGGTCTTTGAGTAGTTTAACGATTCTCAGCCTACACATGGTTTTCTGACTATTCAATACCAGTACGATAAATGTCAAAGTCAATTGTGATTATTTAGTGGAACTGGAATGCCAAATAATCTCTGCCTAGTTTACACTGAGGCAGAAAGTATTTACCAGTGAAGACATAGCTTGGTTTTATTTTTACATATTTGCTCATGGTCACTACTGACTGCCTATTATTAGTGGATGGTAAGACATTAAAATTTTTCATGATTGTGTAGAGGTTTGTATTTTTGTTTTTTTAATAATAAATCCCAGCCACTATTCTTCACCTGTGAATGCTTGTAATGATAGTAACTAGGTCTTTACAGCAGAGTCTTTACAAATAAGAATTTACTTCAGGGGTCTCAGTTGAGGCAGTGATATGCTGGTTGAGTTTAAATGGAAATTTTTACAAGGCTATGAATTAAAGCCTTTGTATAATTTGTACAATGCTCATTTATTTTACCTCTTGTAATGCAGACAGCTGACCAGTTTTGACTTTGGTTCTAACTACCAAGTATCTTCGTTTAATTAAAAACCAAAAGGTCCCAATACTGGAAAACTAAAATAATCTTTAGTAATATTGCCTTAATTTAACAGCTCTACCTTAATCATACTACTCCACCACTGTCCAAGAGTAAGGAGAGAGAAATGGACAAGAAAGATATGGACAAGTCAAGGGAAAGATCCAGAGAAAGAGAAAAAAAAGATGAAAAGGACAGGAAAGAACGGAAAAGGGTGTGTAATGTTTTAAAACTAGTTTGGAAACCTCATTATGGTATAGTAGTGTGTTTCTTCCCTTTTAAAAAATAGATGTTTATTTCATAGCCATCGGTGTTTTTTTTTTTTTTTTTTTTTTTTTTTTTTTTTTTTTCCGGAACCAGGGATTGAACTCAGGCCCTTGTGCTTGCCAGGGAAGCGCTTATTCCACTGAGCCATCTCCCCAGCTCATAGCCATCTGTTTTGAGTTTTAACTGGTGTTTTATGCTTTAATGTATTCACGTCTTCTGCAGTAGTAAGAATCTTTAGCCTAGTAGTCTCTACCAGTTCTACTTTTCTTTCATGCTATTTACCAAGTATGTGAAACTACTGAAAATACTCACTATGCTAGTTGTACCTTGTCTTGTAGAAAAGTGTTAATTTGAAACAAAAACATAAACCCTTGATCAATATAGTTCACAATTCTTAATTCTAGGATCATTCGAACAATGACCGTGAAGTGCCACCGGATTTAACCAAGCGGAGGAAAGAAGAAAATGGAACAAGTATGTAGACTTATTAATACTTCAAAGCAGTCATCAAAATAAATTAGAAAAGTCTTTCATGAATCTCTTTTGTTATTTTAGTGGGGGTTTCAAAACACAAAAGTGAAAGCCCATGTGAGTCTCCTTATCCAAATGAGAAAGACAAAGAAAAAAATAAGTCAAAATCTTCAGGGAAAGAAAAAGGCAGTGATTCATTTAAATCAGAGAAGATGGATAAAATATCCTCCGGTGGCAAAAAGGTAAAGTAAGGAAACAAATAATATACTTTTTGTTTTTTTTTAAAAAATCAGTCCTTTGAAAATGTAACAAATATTGAACTATAGATTTGTCAAATAATCTTTTGTTAATTTTATTTGGAGGTGAGAAGAGAGGCATGGGAGGAAGATGGGCTGTTGGATTGGGGAATTTGAACCAAATTAGTCCCAAATTACTGGGTGGGTAGAGTTAGTTTATTTCTGAAATTATTTTCTTTCTATCCTATTCCAATCTGCTTCTGTTCTTTGAGTTTTAACCTTCTTTTGTTTTCTAATCAATACTTTGCTTTTAGTTTCTCTATTCATAAAATTACAGTACTATAACATGTATTCTCTGTGATCATCACAGTATCATAATATCTTTATTAAATAAGATTTTAAACTTTTTTATATTTTATCCCGATAAACTAATTTGTTTGAAACTTAATTTGCTTTTAAGTATAAGGTACATTCTTTTACATATTATTGGATGACATTTATTGCATGTATTCAAAATTATGCAGTATATTCATAATTCATAAAAATAATAGAATGTTAAAAGGTGACTAGTTTAGTTGTATATCCTTTGAAAGATAGTTTATTTTAAATTATTTTTTAATCGAGGTGACATTGATATAGGGTAACAAGCTTAAAAGTGTACAGTTTAGTGATCAGTGACATTTAGCATATTAACATTATTGCACAGTCATCCCTGTAGTCCCAAAACACTTTATTCACCTAAAGGGGACCCTACATGCATAAGCAGTGAGTCCCCACTTTCCATGCTCCTAGCCTCTGGCAACTATTAGCACATTCCCGCCTGGCTTGAACAGCAGGTAGTACATGCATGACTGATCCAGCAGGCAGCTTGTACTATTAGTGGTACAAAGGGATCTGATCACTTTGATTGGTCTTTTTGCTAATAAAATTAATTAAAAAAAAAACCACCGGATGGAACAGTTGTGAACATACCATCAGTGGTTCAAATAGTCCAGCAGCTAGACAAATGTATTATGGCCCCATCATGAACTTGTTAATCTGCTTTCTGTCTCTGTGGATTTACCTGTTTGTAATAGTTCCTGTAAATACAATTGTACAATACTATGACCTTTTGTGTTTTTTTCACTTTTCATAATGTTTTTTAGATTCTCGTATGTTGTAGAATCTATCGTTACTTCTTTTTATGAATAAGTAATATTCCACTGTGTGAATATACTGCATTTGTTTATGTGTTTGTCAGTTGAAGGATTTTTAGGCGGTTTCAACTTTTTGGCTATTGTAAATAGCCCTGCAAACATTTGTCTGCTGCTATGAAGTATTTATTTGAATATCTATCTTTAATTCTTTTGAGTATTCACCTAGGGGTGGAATTCTAGGTTATATGATAATTTTATGCTTAACTTTATTGAGGAACTGTCAAACTCTTTTTCTCCTGGCTATACAGTTTATATTTCTATCAGTGCTGTGTCAGGGTACAAATTCTCTAAATATTCTTGTCAATATTGGTTATTTTGTTTTTTTTTGTTGTTCTTTAATAGCTGTCCTAGTAGGTGTGAAGTGGTTATCTCATAGTTTTGATTTGTATTTCCTTAATGACTAATGATGTTGAACATCTTTTCGTGTGCCTGTTGGCCATTTGTATATCTTTGGAGAAATCTATTCAGATCCTTTGGCTGCTTTAAAATCGAGTTGTCTTTTTGTTGCTCAGTTGAGTTTGTTATATAATTTAGATTACTTGATCCCTATGCATGATTTGCAAATATTTTCTCCCATTTTGTTGGCCATCTTTTCACTTTCTTGATAGTGTGCTTTTGATATGGAAAAGATTTTACTTTTGGTGGAGTCAATATATCTTTTTCTTGTGTTGCTTGTGCTTTTAACTTTTTGAAGAAAAAAGTCATATTAACTTTTTGAAGAAAAAATATGGTTGGTGGGTGATGAAAAGGGATTTTGAGCTGATTTTTAAAAAAAATATCTGATTTTCCCTTCCCCAACTAATTCCACCATTCCTTATAGGAGTCCAGGCATGATAAAGAAAAGATAGAAAAGAAAGAGAAACGGGACAGTTCAGGAGGAAAGGAAGAGAAGAAACAATATCCTTTTCATTTTTTATTAATTAACATTTTCAGTGTTGTTGAAAGCTTTGATAAAATGGATGTTTGGGATTACATCTTTGTAGTATGTGGTGTAAATATTTAGGTGCTAGTTAGCTTTAAAATGGTCTTTCTAGTTAACCTTCTGAAATGTATGAAATCTCAAAGAGAGAGATTTGATGTTCTTGACTTTTTAACTTCTTTTGTGACTGAGATGTTTTATGCCTCCAAGGGATTTATATTATCTCTATCTGTATTGCCACCAAGAGGAAGAAAAGGGATAAAGAGTGCTTTGAGCTGGGGCATGGTGATAGAAGGGCAAATTGTTGAGACAGATAAGAGCTGGTACAGTTTGAGGCTACCATGCTGGTCAGAGCTAAATATTACTGTAAACTCAGGGATTATACTGGAAGATGGGACACTTTTCACACACACACACACACACACACACACACACACACACACAGACACAGATATTCACACATACACCCCCCACCAAGTTGTTCTCCCTTAATTTGTCATCTACTCATAAGTCCTCGGACAAGCACAGATAATGAAGACTTTCAGTCAAGGTGAGTGTTCTCTCACCTTTTCATTTACAGATAGAAACATTAAATGGGTTTGATAACATTGTAAAAGTTAGATCTAGTTTGCAAACGTACAAGTATTTCAATTTTCAGTATAATGTCCAAGTTTTGGGTTACAGATCCAAAACAGTATTTGTAGTTATTTTTAAGTTGTTTTCATTTTAATCTTGCTAATTAGCCACACTTAAAAAAAAAGCAAACCACCAAGATGTATTTAAGAACATCTGGCTTTCTGTTCATCACTCATTTCCATCTTTTCTGGGTGATTAATTACTTTTTAAAAGAGTCTCTAGTCCTATAAGTGGTAGCAGTATTTGCATTTTACAGGTGAAAATACCGAGACTCTGAGAGGTTAGGTTGAACAAAGTCACAAGAGATTGTAGCCAGCACAGTTAATAGTCAAACCAGGTCTTACTCTTTTTGTGTTCCCTGATCTTTTGCCTTCTTATGAAATCAGTTATCCAAAGATTTTTGTTAATGCTTCAGACCTCTTTTTGTCCCACTATGTTTTGCAAAGCCAGAAAATAAAAGCATGTGTGTTTAGTTCTAGAATTTAAATACGCAACTTTGTTTCAAGGTAATATATTCAGGATTTATGTCAGATATAAAAATATTTTAACCATCTTTAATCATATGTCTGTCTTAGTGGACAGTATTCAGACTGTAATACAGCCTGTTTTGAACACTATGGTCAACTTATGACTAGTTATTGTTTGGTGATGTTAGGATTACTGGTGAGACAATTTGACCCCTACATAGAATACTGCCAGAATAAGTGTACTTATTTTTTGAGGGGTTTTTTTGTGTGTGTGTTTTAGACAGGGCCTCCCTGTGTATTTCAATCTTTCTTTGAACTCATATGTATCCGAGGCTGGTCTTGAATTCATTCCTGCCTCAGTCTCCCTAGTGCTGGAATTATACGCATGCATCAACTTTTTTTAGGTTGTTTTCTTGCTTCCATTTTAGATATAATTTCTTAATGATACTAAGTGTACCTGTTGTCGCTACCTTGCCTCTGATATTACTAACTATATCTAATCTTTCATGAAATCGTCTAGATGACCACAGCTGTTTACAGTTATTCAAGTTAAGAATGAGAAAAATAGCTGAGAGCCAGTTTATTGAAAGTATATGGGCTTTAGGGTATGAATTTTGACATTTTTATTTTGGCTGTAAAGCAGCCAGGTTCATGATCACTTGATGAGTGGTGTTTTTCTGTGTTTGTTATCTAAGTGTTGAAGTGAAATAAAACAAGAGTTATATGATATTTTTTTTAATTAGGAAGATTATAAAAGAAATATTACCCATTATTCAATTCTAGCTACCTTCCCTGCTATCTTCTGTAGTGAAGTATAAATTCTTAATTTTTCTTTCTTCATCCTTTATCTTTAAAACTTTTAATTTGGCATTTTTCTTTCACACATTTTCTTTCTGTTAAAAAGTGAAAAAAGTGTAACAGCTCTTATTTCTCAACTCTTTATTAGGAATGTACCACCAATTGTCGCTAACAACTTCACTGTGGGTTTTTTCCCCCTCTTTTGAGATGGAGTTTCGCTATGTAGTTCAGGCAGTCCTTGAACTTACTTTGTAGCCCAGACTGGCCTTATCCTTCAGTTTTAGCCTCCTGAGAGCTGGGATTATAGGCATATCCCACCACACCTGGCCTCATTTTGATTTTATATGTCTTCTTCCCTTTATTTAGTACCTTAAGTTTTTTTTTTAATATGAAGGTTTTGCTACAGATTTGAGTTGTTTTTATACTAGCCATGAACGGATAATTCTCCATAATCGCACAGGAACAAAGTCATGACAAAATTGGCCAGTGGTATGTTTTTGGCTGGTGGTCTTGTAACAGAGTGTCTAGGTTCAGATAAATCCTTTTGAAGATACATTTAGTATGTTTCCCTTGTTTAATTTTTGTGTTAGCAACTATGTATTATAGTTCTTTTTTGAGGCTGTGGTTGAGATTTGCATTTTCTGGCTGTTTTTTGAATGTTTTGTGGGTACCTCTTTCTGTTTGAATTCATTCTAGGGTTGGGTCAGTCTTTGTGTTTTCTTTCCTTTTCCTTCTGAGATCTCATTTCTGATTGGTACCATCTACGTATACCCTGATCCTAACTCCATTCCCTTTCCTCTTTTACTTTACTTTCTATTCTGTGGAAAGGAGAGCATCTGACATGTATTACATTGGCATGATTAAAAGATGTCACTAATTTGAAGATTTCATTGTTGGTTCTTTAGAATATTTTTAAGGGCAGTCAGTAGAGAAATGATACTGATTTGTACCTATCATCCTGATTTCAGAAAAATTTAAATGATCACATTAGAGTTAAGGAAATAAGGTATATAAATGTGACCAAGATAAAATTCATTCCAGTCTGTCTTGTCCTATCTCTTCTTCTTGGTTGCAAACTCTTCTGCCTGTTCTCTGTATGTTCTGTTACTTGTAAAGTCTGTCCAATTTCATCTTATTTCTCCTTTAGCTTCTTGAATATTACCTGTTGCTTGTTTTAGACTTTTTATTCCACTTTAATCTTTAGAAATTGGTGCCTATTAAAATTGTCCTCTAGGGATCATATGTTAGCTTTTAAATTTTAATTTGATATGAGTGGCCTGCAGCTCATATGCTGTATATCTGTATTTTTAGTCTGTTGTATTCCTACCCTAATCCTCCATTCCAAAAGGACCTAATGTTTGTGGGTTCATTTCTCAACCTCCAGTCTCATGTTTAATTTAATACTTTTACCTGCTGAATGCAAAGTTAAAACATTCTCAGTTATTGGGCCACATGAGGCTTGTTAGATGTACCTTTATGACCACATGCAAAGTTTAATTTTTGAGAAAAACTTATAATTATCAGAAGAATTGATAGTTCTGAGTTTTCATTTGTCTTGAAGATTCATATTATCTGATAGCATTGTTTCTTAATTTCTGCATGGCAGCAATCAAACCTGCTTAGGTGCTGCCCTCCTTAGCGTGAGAGTGAGGGCTGTCCCCTGTCCTGTAAAACAATTCATCTCAATAGATTTACCCACTCAGCTCACTTGTGTTCATTACATCCCTATCCCCTATATACAACTGATAATATAGTTCTTGCTCTAGGCTTTTTTAATGATTTTCAGTTCATACTTTGAAATGGACCTCTTAAGTGCTCGTAGATTCCTCATTTTAGGAACTCATGTTCTGGAGCCTATTTCTAGATACTTATAATGTATATTGGGATAGGGAGTGTTTAAATGTCTTGCCTGGTTCCTGTGTATATATGAGTATGTTACAAATATATCTCCTTATCTTGTGATTTTGTTCAAGGCAGGAACTATATCTCTGCCTGCTTATTAAAGAGCCAAATCTTTTAATTTTCTGGGATATTTTAGATGCTTCATTAACTATACCTAAAGAGTAGTGTACAGAGATAGCAAATGTTTTGGAGATCACTGTGAACTTGATGAAGGGCAACTTTTTTAAAAAAAATTATCATTTAAAAGAAGTTCATTTTGCTTAAATTGTGCTGATTAAAAAGTTGTTTGGTATGCTGCAACATTTTTTGAGGCCAGACTTACTATGTTTTTGTTTTGGTCTGTATGTACTAATTATTAAATGTGTAATGACTCTTTAAGAGATTGAAATGATACAATCCATCCTTCTCTTTATTGTCTTTTATACTCCGTTAAACATATGGAGTGTGAGTTCTGTGAATTGATATTTATAGTTATCAAATATTTTAGGGAAGGAATTTTTTTTGTTTCCTTGTTCTTTCTCTTAAGATAAACCATATATTCATAAAGATGCTCTTTTCCGTCTTGACAGAGGCTTAGGTTAAAAAGTTTCCATGCCAAATGTACTACTCAGTGTAACTATCTTTTGCATATATGTTTATGTTGAGAGGCATCCCTGGATAAAATTAAGATTTAACGTACTGAATGTGGTGGAACACGCTTATAATCCTAGCACTTAGGGGGCTGAGGCAGGAGGATTACAATGAGTTCAAGGCCAGCCTGGGACAACATAGTGAGTTCAAGGCCAGCCTGAACTACATAGCAAGACCTTATCTCAAAAAGATAAGGATTAAAAAAAGGATAAGGATTTATCTCAAAGTCTCAGTTTTTAACATATTTTACTCACATACAACATGTCAGGAACCATGTTTGGTATAAGAATCCCTAGGTTATAATAAAAGGCAATTGAAAGTATAAAATGGAATTAGGATGGTTGTCCCTGTCTTTTGCTTCATAATTCTTTTATTATGTTTGTGTTGTCTTTAAACTGTTAGTTTCATTCTTATATATATTTGTGTGTGTATATATGTGTAGGGGTGGGAGGACACTAAGATCATGAAATCCTGGCAATTTCAAACATTAGTAAAAATGCAGGAACACATAATTCTGGGATACTTTGAGATAAAGACATTTAACCATGAGTAAACTATTATTTTTATGGGTTTTGTATTTGTAGTTGTTAATTTGTTGTTCTAATCCAAAAGGCTATTGTAAGAGCAATCAATAAACTACTGAAAAATTTCTTAGGATTTTTTTCTTTTTGGCAAATACGACCATGAAGTTAAAAATACATGTATGTATAAAAGCCTACTTCTCATAAGAAGGCAGATTTTATGTTTGACTTTTTTATACTTTAATTACCACCTTAGCTGATTTCTCTAGACCACCTTATCAAACTTGCCCTTTGCTATCATAGCTCAAATCAGCTGTCCTAATTCTATGAAAACATTTTGCATAATAGTGTTCTGATGCTCTTAACAAAAAGGAAAAAAAAGTATAGTGGAACATAAGCAAATGGTCTATTTTGGGTAAAGAGTAAAACCTAGGCGGTCCAGGTAATCACCAATATAAAATGGTATTCATAAATGTAATTTTGTCTCAGCAGGGTGAAGGCTACTTTTGTTTGAGTGTGTTCTACAAATATGATATGATATGATGCAAATATGATATCAGTACAGTTCATAGCACCAAAAGATTAGAGGTATCTGTAAGGGACGACAGCAAACTGAACTGAGATTGAAGTAAACAGTACTATTGAGAAATATCTACAATCTTAAATTTGAAAAAGATCTCTGTGATCCCCTTATATTTAGAACCTATGCTTTCTTATTTGCAATTTTTAAAGAGACACATATGTTTTTAAAAATTTATTAACAAAAATTGGAAGAGTCTTACAGGTAATGTGGTATTAGCTCAGTGTTAATGAGGAAAAAATATTACTTTGTTTAAGATGTCCCAAAACCTGAGTTTGATATTTTCTCACTGTTTGACTTTCTTGATGGCAGGTAGCTCTCTTGGAAGTTCATTGAACTCAGGAGAGTTTGCAAGTTTGTAATTCCAACACTTCAGCATTATTTTATAATACTCTCTGGACACTACTGAGAAACTGACATCTAGTATCATCTTTCCACTTGCTCTTGTGCTTGCTGATTTGTCATTCCAGGGTATGGACAGACCCCTAAGCTGAAGGTCTCCCAGAGGAGGATGCCAAAGCGCCATGCATCATTCTAAGAACAATATCTCCCATAATTAAGAGCTTCTGGTGCTGTCCATTTAATGGGAATCTGCTTTAAGTCAGAAGATGAATATATACCACCATCCTCTTGACGAGACATTCCAAAGTCACTGATTTTCGGAACATTGTTTTCACCTCCAGGCAGTTTCTAGCAGCAAGGTCCCTGTGCATACAATTTTTACTTGAGATACTCCATGCAGAAGCAGCATCTAATGAAAATTTCACTAACTGAGTTTTAGTTTATCCTTCTTTCTCAGGAAGGAGAGGACATCACCTGCTGGAACCAGTTCCTTAATGATGTAGATAGGCTGTTTTTGTGTGTGAACTCTATCTAAGTTTTACCACATTTTTGGGATGATTATGTTGTTTGAGGATTTTGTCTTGTAAAAATTTTGATTTCAATTCTGGGGAAAGATCTCTACTTGTTTTAACAGCAACAGAGTTTTATTCTTTAATATGCACTTAATTATGTCATCAAAACTTCCCTTGCCCAGTTATTCTCCTTCTGTGACATCTTGATGATTAAGAATGTGTTTCTTATTCTAGCTATGGTCATACAGATAAAATGATGTTCTTTATTAGAACATCACTTTTTTCAATTTAAAAAATTGAGATAAATTCACTTTTAAAGTGTGCAATTCAGTGGTTTTAGTATAGTCATTATGCTGTGCAGTCATCACCACTGTCTAATTTCAGAACATTTTTCTCACCTTAAAAAGAAAGCCCACATGTGTTAGCAGTTACTCTCAATTCTCCCCTTCTCCCACTCCCTGGAAACCACTAATGTACTTTGTTTATGGATTTATCTATTTTGAACATTTCATATGAATGGAATCATGCAATATTGTGGCCTTTTGTATATGGGTTCTTTGAGTTAGCATCATGTTTTCAATATTCATCTATGTCGTAGCATGTACCTGTACTCCATTCCTTTTTATGGTAGCAATATTCCATTGTATGGATGTGTATCATATTTTTTTTATCCATTCATCAATTGGTGGACAGGAGCAATTACTTTTTAAGTATTAAAAGTGTAAGTTCAAAATCAATGTATCCATAATTAATAATGTCAAGATTATACATGATATGAACAGAATGCTGTGTAGAAATGATATGTAAATTATTTGTCAGCATTTCATGCAAGTGTGATTATTTTCTAAGATCCCTTCTAGCTCTGGTTTTATGAAATATGTGAATGTAGTATTTTCATCAATAAAGATTAATGCGTTGAGCATTAGTTTAAAATCTGAATGAGAAAAATGTTAGGCAGATATGAAGTTATTTGCCACATGTTGTAATGATCATGTTTTGAATTATTTCAATATGCAGTATTTGAAAAATGTCAATACATAAAGGAAATGAATATAATTGAGTCAATATATTTTTAAAGCAACTTTTATAATTTAGCAGATATTGCATCTTAATATAAGTCACTATTAAAATTGTCCTTGTGAAAAATAATGTCATTTTCTTTTTTGTTGTTGATCATGTAAAATAGTTGCCTTTTCTTTGCTATGTGTTCTGTTTATTTTTGATAAAACTATTGCTTGCCCCTGTGGAATGTTTTACTTGTAGCTATCCCAACTCCAATATTCAGTTCAAGTCATTATATGATTATCTTAATGGTTTCTAAGAGTGGACAATAAGACATACATAACTATTTCATCCTTTTCTAGGGACTTCATTCAAGCCTTTACTTTAACAAAACTCATCAATGTTCTTATGTTTCTTTCTTTCCTTTTCATTCTTCCTCCTCTGCTTCCTTGCTACCTCTCCTCCCTCTTTTCTGTCCTCCTTTCCTCTTCCTCTGCTGTTTCCTTTCTCCTTTGACCTCTTTCCTCTCACTCTCACCTTCTCTCCTTATCTCCTTCTTTCTTTCCTTATCTATCAATATAATCACTTTGTTTCTTTCAGGTGTGATTGGAATGAAATTGTTCTGCTGTGACCAGAAATTTATTTTCCTGAGTAGATTCCTGAGAAATATGAATGAAGAGGGCCCATTTTCATCTCCTTAAATTATTCAGTTATCTGCTTTATTGCTCCATGTGGAAAACCTAAAATTGTTGAGTTGTGCATTACTGTATTTTAACTTGTTGCTTAATTTCTACATGTTTATTTTCAGTAATGGCTGAAAGTGTTAATTGTTCCATATTTTTAGCACAATGTGCTGCATACACTTCCAACAAGCAAACATAGTTACATGTGTACAGAATTTTACTTTGGTTAACTAATTATTGCCTGGGTATAGTCTCTTCCAACCTGAAATGCTTCCTTTTTACTGTTTGAAGCTGAAAATAAACAATTAATGAACCATTTTGGATTTACCTCATTTTGAAACTCAGTTTTAATTTATTATTTAGCCTGTTTTTAGTATTAATCACTAACAACAAAATAGGAAAAGTATCTTATGAAATGCCTAGCAATCATTTTATATACTACATGTACAATATTAAAGTCTGTTTAAAAAAGAAAAAGATACCAGCGCTCACTTGTCCCTTGCCATTTTCACTTGTAATTAGATAAATCTGGGTGGGGATTATCAAAAGCTAATTGTTAAAATTTGATGGCTGCAGGAGCTTTGTATTGATGAATTTTCATTTGTGAAAGTTTCACAGTGGCATTTTTAAAAAGAGAATTTTTTAATAAAATGAATTCTACCAGTGTAACCCTTTTTCTAAATAAACAATAGTTTTCTCAAATGATTGTACATTGTGGTGTGTATTGTTGGTTATTTAAAATAACTTAGCAAATGTACTTCAAGAAGCTTTCTAGCCTCTCAATATTGTCATCCATAAACTACATTGTTGTCAAATAACATATTCAATAATATGAAAGATTTTTTATTTTAAAGAAAGAAAAAAAGGATAGATAAGGCATTAGAAATGATACACAATTTCAAAAAAAGATGATGAATATTTAGCAGTGGTTGTTTATATTACACATTGTTGGGTTCAATGTAGTTACTTCCTATTACCAGATTAAACATGTAAAATTAGTCAAAATAAAAATTTTAAGCATTAACTGCTCCTTTCAAAAAGCTGATAGAAATTAGTAGTACAATCATCTTAGCTTTCCTGTGATTTTTCCCCTTCCTTTCTCTTTTCTTCTTTCCCTCAACCCAATTGTTCATTCCTTTTGAGCAGTTTCTTTCCCTTTTATTATATCTGTTGTACCTTTCAGATTTTATTTACTCATTCAGGTTCTTACATTGGATAGACAATATGATGTTTACATATGTGGCTCTGATTTATTTACTATGAATATAGCATCTAGTTGCATCTATTTACCTAGAAAAGCCTCAAATTTATCTTTCTTTGTAGCTGATTAATACTCCATTATTTAAAAATACCACATCTTTTTTTTGTATTTCTCAGTTGATGGCATTTGGGTTGTTTCTAATATTTAACTATGACATATTGTGCTGCGATAAACTTGAGTGCACATGTCTTACTGTGGTATGATCTTTTCAATTCTGAAAAAATACCCAGAAGGGGAATAGCTGGGTTAATTGGGACTTCTAGTTTTTTGAAGAATCTACACACTGATTTCTGCATAGGCTGTACCGGTGTACACTCCTACTAGCAGTGGAGAATGGTTCCCTTTTCCACACAGTCTCTCCAGCATTTGTTATTGGTTGATTTCTTTATGATAAGTCATTTTTTCTTTGGTGAGCTGAAGTCTCAGTGTTATATTGATTTGCATTTCTTGAATGACCAGTGCTGTTTAACACTTTTTTGTATCTTTGCCATTTGTATTTTTTCTTCTGAGAAGTGTGTGTTCATCTTGGATGTCCATTTTTGGATAGTCTTTCAATTTTGGGGGCCTGATTTGTTCCAAGTTCTTTATATATTATGGATAGAAGTCCTTTGTCTCGGGGACAGTTGGTTAAGATTTTTTCGTAATTTGTGGCTTTTATTTTCACTCTGTTTTCTTTTGATGTGCAAAAATTTTCAATAATATGAGATCCCAGTTCTTTGAGGTTTTTCCTGTGCACTTTGATTTCTGTTCATGAATTCTCTGCCCACCACTGTGTCTTTAAGAAATCTACTTTCTCTTCCAGTAGATTTAGTGTTTCTGCTTTAATGTTTAGATCTTCAATCTATTTTGACTTTAGTGTATGGTGATTGACATGGATCTAATTTTAGTTTTTAGTATGTGGAAAACCAGTTTTTGCAGCACCATTTGTTAACGAGTCTGTCTTCCAGTGAATGTGTTTGGCCCCTTTGTCAAAGATAAGGTGGCTGAGTGTGTTTGCAGTTGTGTCTTCATCTTCTAATCTGTTCCATTGATCCTCAGGTCTGTCTCTGTGCCAGTATCATGCTGATTGTATCACAGTAGCTTTGTAGTATAATTTCAAGTCGAAGATTGTGGTGTCTCCAGCCTTGCCTTTGTCTGCCAGAGTTGCCATTGCTATTGTAGGTTTCTTCTTGTTCCAAATGAATTTTAGGAATGTTTTGTGTAGATCTGTGAGGTATGCTAATGGCATGTTGATTGAGATTGCATTGTCTATATAACAGTTGAGAGTATGGCCATTTTTACAATGTTGGTTCTTTTTTAAAAAATATTTATTTGATACAGGGTCTTGCTACACAGTTCAGACTTGTAATGATCCACCTGTCTCAGCCTTCCCAGCACTGGGACCAGAGGTGTGCACTACCATGCCCAATTTTGGGGTCAGCATGGTGTCTCCAGGGTTCCAACGGTGGCATGGCATGTGGTACTGGGGTTCATACTCAGGTCCTTGCACTTGGCAGGCAGGTAATTAGACCACCAAGCTATCTCCCCAGTATCTCCTTTTGGTTCTTCTTGTCCATGAGTGAGGAATGACTTTCCATTTTCTTTTCACTATTCTCTTAAAAATATATTTAGTACAGGGTCTGCAGGGTCTCACTGAACAGATCAGACTCATAGTGATCCTCCTGTGTTTAGCCTTCCATGTTCTGGGATTACAGGCATGTGCTACCACGCCCAGTCTCACTTTCCATTTTTTCAAATCTCTTGAATCTTTTTTTTTTTCAGAGTAGTATAATTTTCATTGTATAGATGTTTTACTTCCATTGTTAGATTAATTCCTAAGTATTTCCGGTTTTTTGGATGCTGTTGTGAAGAGTGTTTCTCTAATTTCTCAGTTTGTCATTTTTGTAGAGTAATGGTATTGCTTTTTGGGTGTTGACTGTATACTACTATGCCACTGAATTTGGTTATTAAATCTGGAAGTCTTTTTGTGAAGTTTTTGAGTTTTCTGTGTAGAGTATCATGTCATCTGCCAATAATGATAATTTAACTTTAACTTCCTCCTTTCCAATTCTTACTCCTTTTATTTGTATCCCTTGTCTAATTGCTCTGGCTAATGTTTCCAGAACACACACACACACACACACACACACACACACACACACACTCATCTCTATCTATCTATCTGGAATTTGGTACAGGGTGTCACTATTTAGCTCTGACTTATGGTGATCTTCCTGTTTTAACCTCCCCAGTACTGGAATTACAGGCATGCACCACCATGCGTGGTCTTGGCGGCCAGCTCAGCATGCCCAAGGGCAGGGCTGATGCAGTGTGTAATGCCATTGATCAAACTTTGGTCCTTGCACTTGCCTAGGCTGGCATTTAGACCACTGAGCTATCTCTGTGGCCCTCCAGACCTATATTGAATAGGAGTGGTGATAGTACACATCCTTGTCTTGTTCCTGATTTTAAAGTGAAAGCTTTTGAGCTTTTGTCCATTTTGAATGATATTGGCTATTGGTTTGTCATAGATGGCTTCTATGAGATTGAGTTAAAGACCATCTATTCCAATTTTCTGTAGATCAGACTTTTTCAAAGGTTTTTCTGCATCTATTAAGATGATCATGTGTTGTTTGTTTTTGGCTCTGTTTGTATGTATATTAGATATGTAGATTTTTATACATTGAGCCATCCCTGCATCCCTGGAATGAATTCTGCCTTTGTATGGTGCATAATATTCATGATTTGCTGTATCCTATGTGTAGTATTTTAGTGTTTTTCCATCTGTGTACCTTACAATGATTGGCCTATAGTTCTCTTTTTTGGTAAGGTCTTTCTCTGGTTTTGGTGTCAGTGTACTTGCCTCCACAAGTAAGTTAGGGATAATTGGTTCCCTTTCAATTATATTGAAGGGTTTGAGGAGTATTAGCATTAAATCTTCTCTACATTTCTTATAGAATTCAGCTGTGAATCCATCAGGACCTGGGCTTTTCTTTGTTGGTAAGTGTTTGATTACATTTTCATTTCCATTAACTGATACTGGGATATTCAGAATTTTTATCTTCTTTGTTCAGTTTTGTTAACTCATGTGTTTTCTAGGAATCTGTCCATTTGAGAGTAAAGTGTTTTGTTTTTGTTTTTGTTTTTTGTGGAACTGGGGATTGAACTCAGCCCTTTGCGCTTGCCAGGCAAGCACTTATTCTACTGAGCTATCCTCCCGAGAGTAAAGATTTTCAAAGTAGGTAATGATGGTCTTCTGAATTTCCACAGGTTCTATACTTTATTTTACCTTTCTCAAGCATGAATTTGAGGTTTTTCTTAACCATTTTTTCGTTATTAACTTTATTGAAAATCAATAATTATATGGCAAATTAAAAATTGTAGACAAATATTGAAATGTGAGAGATACAAGATGTAGACAGTGAATTTTAGAAAAATATTTCTGAAATCAATATATAACATAAGAATAATAGATTGCATATTGTAAAACATTATTTACAAACAAATATAACAATAAAAATTGTTTAAAATAAACATGAAGAGTTTACAGATCAGTCATGTAATAGTTCACTCTGTGCCAAAATGAAGAAACTTATATTCATATAATTAGAATTCTCAAAGTGGAAGGGGATAGGCAAAAAATATTTAAAGATCTAAAATTTCTGAATTTATTTGTAATCATAAAACCACATGTCCAAGAAAAACGAACCTTTTTCACAAGAAATATGAATAAAATCATACCAAGATACACAAAAATGAAATTGTCCAAAACTAATTGTAAAGAAAAAAAATCATTAAAGCATATACGTATAAAAATATTAGCTATGAAAGAACAAAACTAAATAGCATCTTATTCCACATGAAAAAAAAATAAAAAGCAAGTGGGTAAGAAACTAGACTTAAGGCTGGGGAGATAGCTCAACAAGGTCCTGAGTTCAATCCCCAGTACCACCAAAAAAAAAAAAAAAAAAAAGAAAGAAACTAGACTTACTTATTCAAGAGTGAAAAAAAAGATCTGTCCTCACTGAATTTTATACTTAGCAAGCATACCTTTGAAAACTAAAAGTAAAATATGTTCTAGTTATAGAAACTCGAAGTATTCTAACAACTCCAGACATAGCATATAGAAAATAACAAAGACCATAATCCAGAAGGCAAGAGAAGTTGCTGTATGGTCCTGGATAAAGAATAAAGAGCCCTCAAAATTGTAGTTATGCAGGACTATGTACAATATAATTGTGTTAGATGAACACATTTAAAAGGTCATTGAAGATTTCCACAAAACAGTGTCAATCTTTTGTCAGGTCTTAACCATTTTTTGATGAGGTTGGCTAGGGATTTATCAGTTTTATTTAATCTTTCAAATAATTCATTAGTTCTCTGTTATTTCTTTCTACTCTGATCTTTATAATTTCCTCCCCTCTTTGGGCTTTGTACCTGAGTTGCTGTTCTTTTTCTAGAAGCTGGAGGTCTAGCATTAAGGCCTTTATTTGTTCTTATTCTCTTTTTCTAATGTGAGTTCACTGCTTTAAATTTCCCTCTGAGGACTCCTTTCGTTGCATCCCACAAATTCCTGTAAATTTTGTTTGAATTTTCATTTGATGTAGATATTGTTTAATTTCTTTTTTAAATTCGTCTGTAACTCATTGTTTTTCAGGAGGATATTATTTAATTTACGTGTTTATGGAGTTTTCACACTTTCTTTTGCCATTAATTTCCAATTTCTATTTTTGTTTTTTTATTTAATTTTATTGAGAAACATATACCAATGAGACAGTTTCAAAACCAAGTAATAGGACAGTTTCAATAATTAATACATTGCATATTGTTGTATTTTTGTCTTTATTCATAGTACAAGATGCAGACATGATATCCTGTCCAAACACTATTAGTACAAATCTTTCTTATTGAATTAAGAGAAAGTAGCTGTATATCTATCCTAACTTTTGTATATACAGATACATTTAAATATTGTACGTGTGTGAATTCAGCAAAATAATCTAATATTTTCTAGTAGTCCATAATAGTAGTGGGTTATCCATAGGATTAGCAATGTCAGAAGTTGTTGACTTGAGCCTTTTACAGCTCAGCATATTAATATGGCTTTACTTTTCATACCTCATTATACTTTTCTGCTCGATGGTTAAGACCAAGATAAAGCAAGACCTATATAACAAGACAGGTAACTTTTGTATCTGACAAGGTCAGTCAAATCCCACAGCCCAAGCCCAGGCCCTGCAAGTGTGTGGGAGAGCTTCCACCCACCCCTGCGCCTGCTGCACCCCTCCAGCCCCAGCCCAAGCCCAGGCCCAGTGAGTGTGTGGGAGAGCTTCCGCACTCCCCTTTGCTTGCTGGATCCCTCCCGACCCAGCCCAGGCCCACTTTTGAGTGAGTCCTTCTGTCCTCTCTGGACCCCTCCAGACCCAGCCCAGGCCTGGCATACAGGCCTGGGGTGAAACTCTGCAGCTGAAGTCCCTGCAGAGAGGCTAGGGTCCAGAACCATCCAGCTAATCCAGGAGCAGAACATCTTGCCAGAGGGGCACAGCAGGTTCATGTCCAAGGGCTGCAGCAGGAAGAAACTTCCAGTTTCATTGCATTATGGTCAGGATAATTTCAGTTCCTTTGCATTTACTTAAGCATGTTCTATGAACTATTATGTGGTCTATTTTAGAGAACATCCCATGTGCAGCTGAAAAGAATATGTAGTCAGAGGTTGGGTGGAACACTTCTGTAAACATCCACTAAGTTCATTTGTTAAAGGGTTTAGTTCATTTCTCCTCTATCTCCATGTTAATTTTTTGTCTAGTTGATCTATCTCTTTGAGACAATGGAGTGTTAAGGTACCTCATTAAGGTTGTTATTGGCTATTTGATTTTCCATGCCCTTTAAAATTTGTCTTATGTAGTTGAGTACTCTCATATTTAGTGCAAACAATTTCATGATTGTCATCTTTTCTTCTTGAAGTTTTCCCCTAACAAGTATGTAGTGACCATCTGTATCTTGTTTGATCGTTCTTAGTTTGAAATGCACATTTATGTTATTTGTGTTGATTCTTTTTTTTTTGGCAGAACCAGGGATTGAACTCAGGTTCTTGTGCTTGCCAGGGAAGCACTTATTCTATCACCCCAACCCTTGATTCCTTTTTTATTGACACATCAATCTTACATTGTTCATCTTTGTGTCATCTTGTAGCTGCTGAATTATTTTTTTCCTGGTTCCGTATTGTTTTACAGAGATCTTTCCTTTCATGGTTGCTGGCTGCAATGATGTCTTAAATGTCTGAAAGTCTATCTTCAGTTTCATTCAAATGGCTTTGCCAGTTTCCCTTGTAATTTTTAATTTCCTGGATATCTCATTGAATCTGCTTCATGTATTCTAATTCTTTCCTACATTATTCAGTTTCCATCATTTTTTAATGCTCTTCTCTCTTTTTATCCTTGTCTTCTTTAGATGTGCTCAGCAATTCTTTCATTATGGTTATCACTTCTTTTTTTTACCTGAGTGATGTTTCATGTGTTTGACTTTCTATTTCTTCTATGTGGATGTCTCTTGGACTTGTTCTGGGTGGGCTGGAAGCCTGAGATTATATTTTGCTCTTTTGTCTTATCATTTTCTATTTTAAAACTCTTTATTTTGATTTCTGTGATAATCCTTGTGAAATTTTGATGGTAATTATATCATTCCTATCAAGGCCACTCTAAAAACGTCTGTTCTTCAGGGATATCTTTTGTATGTCAGAAATTCTTGATTCTTGTCTGTCTGGAGATCCTGCTTTCCCAATTAACTGAGAGTGGGATGTTAGTTTCTGTTTGACACTGTCCTCTGTCTTTCGGTATAGGGCTGTGGTGAGGTTATTATCCCAATAATTTCCAATATTGTTACCCAAGGGTGAACTGGTGGTTAAAACAGATATGACATCCTAGCTACAGTAGTACAGTTAGCAATAATGATAACATCAAGCAAAATTTAGATATTGACAAACTTGGTAAGTATTCGTTTTGTATTTTAGATCATAAGAGGAAAGTCTATTGTTATATAACAGAAGTAATAGTAAATTGGGAGTCTGTATGTATGCAAAGTGTTTCCTCTTGTTGGGCTGGCCAAATAGCTCAGCAGATTAAAGCAAGGCAGGTGCAGGGGCTGGGGATTCGATCCCCAGGCCTGCCATGCCAGCCCTGCTCCCAGGGTATGCTGAGATGGCAATTGAAACTGAGCATGGCAGTGTGCACCTGTAATCCCAGCTCTTGAGAGGCTGTAAACAGGAAGGATCACTACAAGTCCAATCTAGTAGTAAGACCCTAAACACCCTGTAGACCCTTCCCTAAAAGTAAAAAAAGTGTTTCCTCTTGTTAGAGTGGATTTGCCCTGTGTTGTCCGTTGCCAGGTTCCAGGTGTTTCATGTTGTAGGGTGATGGGCTAGGTACTTGCATTCCCCTGGTTAAGCTAGTTGTCCCTAGTCCTAAGTGCCAGTTGCTGGTCATGCCATGTAGGGGAATGGAATATAAAGCATCTTACTTGACTGTATATGCACTAGGAGGAAGCATTGAGCTGAAAACATGCCTAGAATTATTCATTTGCTCTTTGTTTTCTCAGAAACAATTATGCCTATGCAAATCAATCTTTTGAGAGCAAAAGGATATACTTCTTTAAAGGATCAATCAAAAAATACTAAGTATATCTTAGACTTGGCCCAGGAGTATAAATTTTGATGCCTCTTTTCAGGTATTATAATTTGCAGATGATGAGTAGAATAATTGTGAGAGATGTATTCACTCACTGTTGAGAGCACATGCTGTACCTGACAAAGTATTTCATTAAAGTCATTTTTAATTAAGATAACTACTTCACCTTGAAATTATTTGTCTGATACATGTTAGGGAAGAGCTTTCCATTTATGTTGCATTCACATTTTTAAGATTGATTTCTAACTTGAAAAAAAGGTTGGTACTAACTGCTCATAACATCAGTATCTTCTTTCCTTGTTCTCCAGGTGTTGAATATAGATAATGTTTGCTTGTGTCCTTGATAAAACTGAATTGATGATAGGAAATAGTAACTTTTGGATTTAACTGTGTAAAAATAAGTTACACAGTTAAAGTTGGAGTTAGAGAATCTATATAGTGATAGCTGTTTCTGAACTTTTTTTTTGTATTTTTTAGGGAAGGGTCTACAGGGTGTTCAGGGTCTCACTACTAGATCAAACTCATAGTGATCCGCCTGTTTACAGCCTCCCAAGTTCTGGGATTACAGACATGCACCACCACATCCAGTCTCAATTGTGGTCTCAGCGTGCCCCGGGGGCAGGGCTGGCACCTGCATGGTAGGCCCCGGATTGAATCCCTGGTGCCTGTGCCTGCTTGCAGGCACTTCAGTCTGCTGAGCTATTTGGCCAGCCCTGAACATTGTTTTATATACAAATAAATATAAGACCCAACTCTTGTTTAATGTAACCTGCAAAATAAAGGCCAACTGAGTGCTATCAAGCTGTTTTTATAAAAAGCCAGATAGTAAATATTTCTTGCTTTGTGGACCATATGGTCCTGCTGCAAGTTTTTAGCTTTGTCATTGTATAATACAGGTAGTAAATCATAACAAATGAATGAGCATGGCTGAGTTCCAGAAAAACTTTATTTACAAAAAGAGGTGGAAACTTGGATTTGACCTATAGGCTACAATTTCACAATTCCTGCTATAGGGTAATCCCCCATAATAAATTTCAATGTTGTGTGTGGCAAACATGAATTTAAAAAATAATGAAGTGGGGAAAGGGAATCTAGAGACAGAAGGAGATGGGCAGGTAGGGTAAGGAGAATAAAGAATTAAGATTTGTACATGTACCTACTCCCTGAGATGAATGTAAACTTTTTTTAATTTTTAATTTTTATTTATTTATTTGTAAACCTCGTGTAATGCAAACATGTACTAATAAAATTTTTAAATACACGAGTTGCCTGCTGGGCATGGTGGCATGTGCCTGTAGTCTCAGCACTCTAGGAGACTGAGGCAGGAGGACTGTTAAGTTCAAGCCTGGTCTGGGCAATTTAGGGACATAGTGAGACCCTGTTTCAGTAAAAGTAGATAGGGCTAGGGAGACAGGTAGGACCAAAGTCCCTGGCTTCAATCTCTAGTACTACAAAAAATTAAATTGGTAAAGTTTTTAAAAATTGCTTGCCTGTTATGCACTAAAAAAGGCTTTGCTACTTTTGTGTACTGTTGGACTATGTTGGATTGTTTTGCTGAATTCACGCACCTATGATATTTAGATGCCAATAGAATACCCATCTCTGACAGGACTAAACAAAAAAAGGGGATACAAAGGAAGGACCATTTTGTATCTGTTTATGCAGAATAGTTAGGCTAGATATGCAGCTACTTTCTCTTAATGAGAAGAAAGATTTGTACTAATAGTGTTTGGACAGGATATTCTGTCTGCATCTTGTACTATGGATAACCACTAAGAAGATAGCAATGTACAATGCATTAATTATTGAAACTGTCCTATTAATCAGTTTTGAAACTGTCTCTTTGCTATTTGCTTCTCAATAACATAAAATTTTAAAAAAGGCTTTGCCCTCATGGAGCCTTTATTCTAGTTAGTAGATGCAGATAATTAATATGTAAGTTGGAGGGGAGGTGGTTGGAGGAAAAACATCTGTAAAGAGGCTGAGTAAGGCAGGGCTTAACTACATGCAGATTGATTATGGAGTGAAGATAAAATGACATTTTGAGGTTTGAGGCAGTTAGCACCTGTGAATATTTTTATTACCAGGTAATATAAGCAGGAGATACCCTTGATTTCCAACCCATCTTTGAAACTTTTACATGAAAATTAGGTACAGTCCACAATCTGTGAGCTCTAGTGTGTAGCACCTAGGCTTTGCATTTAAAAGAGTATAATTGTAGGTTCATTAATGAGCTTGGGTATATTGATCTACCCTCTTCCTCTCAATATGTTTGTGATAAGATATGCTTTTCTGGATCTATAGCTTTTTAGTGAATCTTTGTATCATTTCTAGTTGTTTTTTTCTCTTTTTAATATATATATATATATCATGCACAATGATTTTAGATGGCAAGTCATACCCTCCCCCAATCATATTCAAAATAACCCCATTTGGAGCTGGTGAAAGTTTGAAGACAGTTGCTTGTCTCTCTACTTTGAGTTATATGACAGGGATGAAAAGTAGAGCATCTTTTTTTTTTCCTTTGGCAAGTCGTTACTTATTGGAAAATAACTGACCCATGGTAGAGGGCTGTTTTGATTTCGAGGTCCTTGTAGCATTATTCTTTAAACAATTATGCAATGTTTTATTCTTTCATGTTTCAAAAAAGGTTTATGAAAAATACAGTGCATTTTTTTTTACACAGTGTCTCATTACTTAGTTCAGGGTGGTGATGAACTCAATATGTGTAGCCTCCAACCCCAGCTATCCTTTTCCATCAGCCTCCCGAGTACTGGGATTACAGGTATGATCTGCCAAACCTGGCAATGTACAGTATTGGATTTGAAAAGTAAATGAAAAACTTGGATTCTGGATGAATTTATTTATTTATTTATTTATTTTTTTATTGATTGATTGATTGCAGATCAGGGATCGAATACAGGACCTTGCACTTGCAATACAAGCATTTATTCCACTGATCTATCTCCCCAGCCCTGGGTAAAATTTTTAAAATGAAGTTAATAACAAAAATATGTTCACTAGGGCCATGAGTCAGTTCTGAGAAACTGGTTGGCCATATAGAGAAGATAATGTGTTGAGTTATAGCAGCAGTCCCCAACTATATTGGCACCACCAAATGGTTTCATGGAAGACCCTGTTTTTCCTTCCTTCCTTCCTTGCTTGCTTCCTTTTTTTGACTAGGGAAGATGGTAGTTTGGGGGTTATTCAAGCACATTTATTATGCATCTTATTATATATAATGAAATACACAGTTTAGTAACCTGAGCTTGTCCTGCAATTAGATGATCCCATTCTAGGGTTAATTGGGGGCACTGACATTCAAAAGTGTGTTGCTAAGAAGTGAAGCCATGGTGTTATGTTGAGCTGTAGGGGACTCAGGTCAACAATTTCTGACATTGCCAGTCAAGCGGAAGACCCAGTACTATTATGGACTACTGGACTCTTTTAGAATATTTTGCTGAGTTAACACACCTATCATATTCAAATAATGGAACTAAAAAAGAAAAGGGGATGCAGGTGAATGTCCATTTTCTATCTGTGTATTCAAAATGGTTAGGATAGATATATAGTTGCATTCTCTTAATGAATACAGGGATTTGTTCTAATGGTGTTTGTAAATAGGATATCGTGTTCGCATCTTGCCCAGCAATTAACCACTAGGAAGAATGTATGTAATGTGTTAATTATTGAAACTGTCCTACCAATTTGATTGAAACTGTCTCATTGCTATTTGTTTATCAATAAAATTATGGGAAAAAAGTGTGTTGCTTATGTCCATTCTACTCTGTAATCTCATTTTGGTTGCTGTCATTGCAGAGAAAACACTGCTTCACAAAGACAAAATGCTGAAAATGGAAGCAGGCTTTTTAGTGTTTGTGTGGCAATCTCAGGATATTCCACTTTGACTTTGAAAAGTATGGACATTTGAAATTTTCTCATTCTTTTAAGGCCATTATCATGTGCAATTTCAAGTAGTCAATCCTCTTCTAGCATGGACAAAGTAAATTCTGGCTTATTCACAAATGGCTTATTGTCTTAGTTACTTTTCTCATTACTGAGACAAAATGCCAAACACTGAAAGATAGAGGATAATTTTATTTTGGCTTACAGTTTGTAAAGATTTCAGTCCATGAGTGACTGTCTGCAAGGCATAGTGGAATGAATGATACAGGGGCTTCACACAGGACAAACAAGTTTATGGCAGGCACCAGGCAGCAACCAAACAACATTAAACTGTCTATCCCTTATATTTTATCCCAAACTATGCAAAAGTTATCAGTGGACTAATTCAGTAATTACATATCCTTAATCCTAGTATCATGCATTCTAGATTCCGCTATCTCTGAAAAAGCCCCACCTATAAGTGCATGAGGCTTTGGGGAGATGTCTAGACATAAGCCATAACAGAGATCTATTCCTTCCCAATTTTAGGATCTTTTTGTTGCTGGGAAGCAATACTCAAACTCTTTTTGAAAGCTGAGATACGGGGCTGGGGAGATGGCTCAGTGGAATAAGCGCTTCTCTGGCAAGCACATGGGCCTGAATTCAATCCCTGGTTCTGCCAAAAAATAAAAAAAACAAGCAAGCTGAGATAAGTGATGGAATAACTGGGGAGAGAGAAGACCCTGGCTCAGTCTTTTCAAAATCTCTGCTATGGGTATGTTTAAAATGTCAAAAAACCCAATGTTCTTTTGTCACCCCCATAATTCTAATACAGCTTGAATGCAAGCAGTGTATCGTTGACTTGGATACAATTGTTCCCTCCTGAAGTATCAAAATGAGTTTGTTGAGCAGGTCAAATATATCACACAAGCAAGTTTTGGGACCCATTCTATGTCACTACAATATGCTGAGGGGTGACATTTTCAAAAAATGTCTTGAGCAACTCGTAACTCTTAAACTCTCACTTCTATGTATAAGGGGTGTGTGGTCTGTCCATCTCACAGAGCTGTGTAAATTACACGTTTAGGGTATATACCTTAATGTGGCTGATAATTATCCTGCAAAATATTCAGTTCAATTGATATTTTTCAGCTAGCCATCATTTCTTTGAGGATATTATTGTGTAGAATCACACTCAGAACTGACTTTTTTGATCCAAGTAGTGAAAACCAGTTGTAGCAGCTGCAAATACCAACACAGAGTTATCAGTTCACTTCTACTGATACATAATCACTCAAAGACTTGAATAGTTCTGTAGATGTGTTGTTGGTAACAAAAATGCACATAATGCATCCTCACATACATCATCCTGAAAAATGTCACACAAAAAACAAGCATCATTGCCTTGTCAACATCAGACTTGCTAACCTGGATTATACTATACAGTAATTCAATCCTAACAGTTGTGCCTCAGCATCCTCTGTTATTTTGTCAATTCATCTATCCAAAAGAGGAACACATTGAACCCTTTGAACTGCAGCCTCTTCTAAAATTCCACAGCAAATGTTCTTAGCAGAAGGTTGGACCAACTTTTTAACTAGTATTGAAGGGTTTCTTAGCTTTAAATAGTGGCCTTTAATAATTGCTTCCTATGTGTTTATATTTTTTCTTTTGAAAACTGTAAAGGCTTGTCTTTTAAAGCAGGATGCTTGATCTCTATGTACTGAAGCATTTTTTTATTTATGCAGCATTAAAATTTTTTTCAAAATTTTATTGATAAACAGCAATGAGACAGTTTCAAATCAAATCGGAAGCACAGTTTCAACAAATAATACACTGCATATATTCTTCTTAGTGGTTAAT
>NW_004524827.1:175508-178757 GCF_000260255.1 Octodon degus | reverse complement strand
ACATTGTCATGTTTCCTATCTCATGTCCTTTCTCTCTCTTGATCAGTTAGTCCTTGAGATCCTGCTTTCCTTTTACTTGTATTATACCTACTGAAGCATTTTTTATGGTTTCATGGCTTTATTGGATAGCTAGTTGCCACATATAAAATAGGCTGGGGGAATGAATAATTGTGCAAAGGAATGCATACTTTTAAGGGTTTAAATTCATCCACTCACTTGCAATAGAAGTCCAATAAGGAAGGTTTATGCTAATATCAGTTGAAATTTTTGTACCTATATCTTGTACTCTGAGCAACTACTTTAAAGATAGCATGTAATACATTAACTATTGTTAGTCTATTATTTTAATGAAATTTGTTTACTTTTTTCCATAAAAATAATCCTGCCAGCAGATGCAGCTTGTTCCTTGCTACTCACTGATTGTGTTTTGATGTGAGTCTATAAGTAGTTGATTTGTTGTTGTCTCTGCAGTCATCTATCTCTACTAACGTTAATATGTATTTGCAGCCTCCCTCCAGTGCTAGCAAAAATGCTTTAGCTCCACTTTGGATCATCAGGCAATTAGATTCTCATAAGGAATATGTAGTCTTGCATGTGCAGTTCACAGTAAAGTTTGAGATCCTAGAATATTAATGTCACTGCTGATCTGAAAGTAACCAGAGCTCAGGGAGATAATGTAAGTGCTGAGCAGTGTGTGTACATTTGGGTAAAGCTTCACCAGCCTACCTATCCTCAATTGTGTAGTTCATGTCTTAACAGTCCATAGACCAATACTGTTGAATAGTCCAGAGACTGGGGCTCTCACCTCATGCCAGGCAGGGTCAGTCGCTTGGTCAATCAGTCGGTCTATCACTGTCTGTCTGTCTGTCTTTCTTTCTTTCTCTTCTTTTTTTTTGCAGTACCTGGGATTGAACTTGGGACCTTGTGCTTGCCAGAGACACACTCAGTGACTGAGCTATCTCCCTGGCCCTTAGGAAGGGTGTTTGAATGACACCAGAAAATATGGTTCAGGCACAACGGTTTCAGTGATTTAATTTGGTCCAGGAACTTTTACTAATAATTGGAATTGAGTGAACTGGCATTTATGATAAATGTACCTTGTTTAAGCATGTTTGTAAAGATGACAACAACTCATACAATCATTGCTTTGTTCCTATGATACAGATAATTTGAGCAATAGGTTTAAAAGCTCTGGCCATCTCAGCACTTAGGCGACTGAGACAGGAAGATTGCTGTAATTTCAAAGCCAGCTTGAACTGCATAGAGACTCTGTCTCAAGAAAACAAAAGCTCTGACTAATTTCATTTTTATAAATATTGATCTCTAAGACTGCCACTTAGCTAGACTGAAGCTTATACCACAGTTAATATTCTATCTCATCACTTACTAGAAGAATGGTCTAAATGTTTTTATGTTTTTAAATTGAAGTTTAAAACTAAATTTGTAGAGAACATTTCTAGAGACTTTCTATAAGGGTAAAGAGTTTTAATAATTCTAGAGTTGTGTATAAAAAGGAACTGCTTAAAAGATTCTAATTCATGCTAATTTAATGCAGATTGTGTTGTATTTATAGACACAAGTAGACATGATTAAGAATAACAAGAGATTGGAATAGTGAGGGAAAATATAGCAACTTGAGACGATATTACTTAATGTAAGAATAATAATTACTTTTTTGCAGCCTGATTCTAAGATTCTGGATACTGTTTTAAACTGTAATGACTGTTTCCACATTTTTTGGGGCTTAGAAACCTTAATTTCTTTCTTTCTTTTTTTTTTCCGGTACTGGGGAGCGAACTCAGGACCTTGCGCTTGCCAGGCAGGCACTTATGTCACTGAGCTGTCTTTCCCCAGCCAAAAAAAAGCTTACTTTCTTTCATGTGCTGATGAACAGAACTGGTTAATGAAGAAAGGAGAGGGAAAGAAGATTGTACTTTGGCATCAACATAGTTGCAAATCAGAAACGAGAAAGAAAATGATCTGATGCTTAACCTATACCTTAGACTGACCCGTCTGTCTGTCTGTCTGTCTGTCTGTCTGTCTGTCTGTCTGTCTGTCTGTCTGTCTGCCTGCCTGCCTGCCTGTCTGTCTAATAAAAACCTAATAAAAGTTATTTTCTTTGTTTCCACGAAATCATACTTTAACCACAATGATATTGTACTATGTTAAGGGCTTCATGATCATAATTTTATTCAGTATGTAATAGTATTTATCTCTTGTGGCATATCTCATTAAGCAAGAACATGATGAGCTGTAATTGGATGTGCTACTACAGAGTACCGTTATGCAGACCATCGTTTGTGCTTTCCAGGACAGTTGATCCAAGACATCAATAATAAAGGCAAAAGATGATGTGTATAAGATATAAACAGGCAACTGAATGTAAAATGAAGTATTCATATCACATGCATCTGGAGATGAGCTGCACTTGAAGAGAGTAGTGGCAATTTGGCAAAAGTTACCTCAGATCTTATAAGAGTTAATTTGCAAGTCTCATACACTTTATTATTTTTTTTTTGGTGGAATCAGGGATGGAACTCAGACCCTGGAGCTTGCCAGGCAAGTGCTTGTTGCACTGAGCCATCTCACCGGCCCTGCAAGTCTCTTATAATAGTTACTCTAGAATAACTTACTATAGAATTTGGACTTTGAGAAAGACACATACTTCTACTTAATCTTAGACCAGAGGGTGGTGGTCTTTTGGTGTCTGGTTTTTTAACTCTTAAGTTGGCAGTGTTAGTGACAGAAGTTTGAATTAGAATCTGGACCATTTCTAATATTGTGTAGAACCTTTGATTTTTTTTTCAAAATTTTATTGATAAACAGCAATGAGACAGTTTCAAATCAAATCGGAAGTACAGTTTCAACAAATAACACACTGCATATATTCTTCTTAATGGTTAATTGCTGTACAAGATGCGGACTTGAGGTCCTATTTACAAACACCATTAGAACAAATCATTCTATTCATTAAGAGAATGCAACTATGTATCTATCCTAACCACTTTGAATACACAGATACAAAATGGACATTCATCGGTATACCCCATTTGTTTTAAGTTCCGTTATTGAATATTATAGGTGTGTAAACTCAGCAAAATATTCTAAAAGAGTCCAGAAGCCCATAATGACATTGGGTATTCTGTTTAACTGACAGTGTCAGAAATTATTGACCTGAGTCTCCCACAGCTCAACATAACAACATGGCTTTACTTCCTATATTTCGTCTTCATACTTTTCTACTGGATG
>NW_004524827.1:165673-169353 GCF_000260255.1 Octodon degus | reverse complement strand
GGTTGCATTTTGTTCCTTCTCGTCATTTTGTGTAGCACTGTCCTCTGCCCTTTGTTGTAGATCTTTGCTGTAGTTATAACCTTCACACGTACTTAAGTTCAGCTGGAGCTCTACAGAGTTTGGACTTATCCAGCTGCATCTGGCTTAGGTCTGGCTGCTGTGCTTAGCTCCTTCCCGCTGTGGACCAGGGCTAGGACTGGGTCTGGGGGTTCCTGGAACTGGGCAGAAATTCCTACTGGGCGGGGAGGTGTGGGGGAGGTAAGGCGGAGTGGTTGGGGCAGCCCGAGGGGGTGGGAGAGGGCCCGGCCCACCCTGCACCTGGGCTGGGACTGGTCCTGCCGGCTCAGGGTAGCAGGAAGCTCTCCACACACTCCCCAGACTTGGGCTAGGACTGGGTCTGGGGTTTCCCGGAAGTGGGCAGAAATTCTTACTCAGCGGGATGGGTCGGGGAGGTACGGCGGAGTGGTGGGGGGTGGCCCGAGGGGGTGGGAGAGTGTCTGGCCCATGCTGTGCCGCCGGCACAGGTTAGCAGGAAGCTCTCCACACACTCACGGGACCTGGGCTAGGACTGGGTCTCTTCTATATCTTTCTGCAGCTGTTTCTTTATTTCAGAACCTGTTGATTCATTGCTTTCAGGTGTGTGATTTCCACTTTGGTCTGTGTTAGTGTCTGTACTTGTTACGGGTGGGCTTGGGTTTGGAGGTTGCATTTTGTTCCTTCTCGTCATTTTGTGTAGCACTGTCTTCTGACCATTGTTGTGGATCTTTGCTGTAGTTATAACCTTCACACGTACTGAAGTTCAGGTGCAGCTGTACAAAGTTTGGACTTAATCCAGCTGCGTCGGGCTTAGGTCTGGCTGCTGTGCTCAGCTCCTTCCCGCTGCTGCCCTTGAGGGTGAATATGTTGTGCCCCTGTGGAAAGATGTTCTGCTCCTGGACTAGCTGGGTGGATCTGTCCTCTATACTCTCTGCAGGGATTGCAGCTGCAGGGTTACACCTCAGGCATGTATGCCAGGCCTGAGCTGTGCCTGGAGGGGGCAAGGTGAAGTAGGGGAAAGAGGAAGCTCTCCCACACACTCACTGTACTTGGGCTAAGACTGGGTGGGTGGGTGGGTTCCCGGAACCCTGCAAAATTCCTACTCGATAGGCGGGGTGGGGAAGTGGTGTGGAGTGGTGGGTGGCAGCCTGAGGGGGTGGGAGAGGGTCCTGCCCACTCTGCGCCTGGGCTGGGAGTGGTCCCGCTGGCGCAGTGTAGCAGGAATCTCTCCACACACTCACTGGACCTGGGCTAGGACTGGGTCTGGGGAATCCCTTGGCAGAAATTCCTACTGGGCGTGCGGGGTGGGGAAGGTTCAGCGGAGTGGTGGGGGGCAGCCTGAGGGGGTGGGAGAGGGTCCGGCCCACGCTGCGCCCGGGCTGGGACTGGTCCTGCTGGTCCAGGGTTGCAGGAAGCTCTCCACACACTCCTGTGTAGAACCTTTGAAGCTAACATTTTAATTATACTAGCTCAGGATTTGATCAGACTTGTGAAGCAATTTCTATCTGTCTTTGGATACTGTTCCATACTGTCTGAAGACTTCTGATCTTTTTAATCTATGTAAAAAAAAATCAACATGAAATCACTAATTTTTATTTCTTTAATTGGTGTTATAATTTTAATATATTTATAGGTAATTGGAAGGTTGTTGCTTCTGTATGAATGTTATGTTTTAGGTATAAAACCTCGTCTTCCCCAAAGTGTCTTTTATTTGGAAGGTGAATGGGTCATGGTAATATTATACTCATCAGTGTATTCACCTATTGATTGGTCTAGTAGCTAAAATGTGCTGATAGGGGTTGGGCCCTGGTAAAGAGGGGTCAGTGAGGGTGTCCCTGGCTTTTCTTTTCTCTCTCTGCTCTGGCTGCCATGAGTTGAATACCTTTTCCTTCACCATGCCCCTCTGCCATCCTGTTTCTGCCTTAGAGCCATCCGACTGTAGACTAAAACTAAGCAAAAATAAGCCTCTTTGAAGTTGTGGAGGCTGGAGGCATTTTGTCCCAGTGATGAGTAGATGACCACGAACATCAAGATGACATACTTTGTCCATTTCTGTTCCTCTGAGTGGGTATGAACTCCATTAAACTATTTATACTTCTTCATATGGCCTTCACAAAATACTTTTGCCACTAAATCAAATATAATAATACACATAAAGGACCTATTGGTGACAGATCTCATTTAGTGATTTCTTAGTTCTCTGAGTGGTATGTTGGATTCTGTATACCCCATGCTAGCAAACAGTATTTTAAAAGCAAGAGTATCAGCCTCTGGTCTGGGATCAGAATTCATCAACTTTGTTGGCCAATCCTACTTTTGTTTAGGAACTGAACCCCTCAGCCCATGTTCACTGACTTTTAATCTGACCACTTGTTAGCTTAAGTATGTATTATTGGCAACAATTTCCTGCAGAGATAAACAGTTTGAAGTTCAGAGTTTCTTCTGATTACACATATGCTTCTTTTCTAGCTTTTATCTATAGTGGCTCACTTTTGAATGATTGGAGCTGTGTTGAGGAATGGATTTTATCCTCCTGTCTTAGTTATTTTTTTCCCCAATCATTTATTTATTTGGTACAGGGTTTCACACAGCTCAGCTCACTGGGAATCCTATTGCAGCCTCCCCTGTGCTGGGATTACAAGCGTGCACCACCGTGCCCAGTTTCAGTGGCCTGCATGATACACTCAGGGTGAGGCTGGCACACCATGTGGTACTGTGATAAAACCAGGTCTTTGCTTGTGCTTGCTAGGCAGGTGCTTTGACCACAGAGCTGTCTCCCCATCCCTTAGTTACTTTCTTGTCACTGGGACATAATACCTGACACAACATAAAGGAGAGAAGGTTTGTTTTGGCTCATGGTTTGTAGAGGTTTCAGCCCATAATTGGCTGGTTCCAAGGCAGAGTGGCATAGCAGACGAATACTGCTCAACCCATCATAGCCAAGAAGTAGAAAGGGAGGCGGGAGGGAGATCACCCTTCTAGGCCACATCCATTGTGACCCATCTCTTCCAACCATGTTTCACCTCTCAGCATCACACAACTCATCAGTGGACTAAGCCATTGATGACTATCCTGACCCCAGAACCAGTGACCTCCCCAAGGCCCTATCTATGAGCACATGAGGCTTGGGGTCATCAATATACAAAGCATAGCATGTTCTTTTCCTTTTTTGGGGTAAAATATAGTGATGATAAGTGAATACTTGTATACATAGCTAGTAATTTTAGTGTTATAAATTTCTCTTTAACAACAGCTCCAACTGTATCCATCCAGAAGAAAAGCTTATTGTTATTTCCATACAACCTAGGCTGTTAAGCTAAAACTCACTGTCTGTCTGAATATCAAACATCTTAGGCATAATAAGGAACAGGTATTTTTCATCAAATATTGATATGTTGAACTTTAAGTCCCTTCATAATATGATAAAAAACATTTAAAAATTAGAATATATTTTTAAAATAGGCACAAAGAATCACATACTTCTCATATTTTCACATAAGTCCAAAAATCTCACCATATACAACCTTGAAGCAGGACAGTCCCACAATATTCCTTTTCCTGTCTCTTGCTTTCATTCACCACCCCCTTCTTCTTGAACAACCATCTACCTGAGAGACATCATAGCAGAAACTGGCATGTCATGA
>NW_004524827.1:162276-165308 GCF_000260255.1 Octodon degus | reverse complement strand
TTATCATTCTTAATAGCTGAATAATACTCCATTGTGTAAAATTACCACATCTTTTTCAACTATTCCTCAGGTGATATGCATCTTGGTTGTTTCCAAGATTTGGTATTTCTTTCATTATAGTTATCATTTCTTTTTTCTTCAGAAATCATTTCTGATCTGATTTTCTCTATACCTTTCTGCAGTTATTTCTTTACTTCTGACACTATTATTTCAGAGATTTCGTGTGTGTGATTTCCAATTTCTTCTTTGCTGTTGCCCTCTGCATTTGTTCTGGGTGGGCTCAGGGCCTGAGAATGTGCATTTTGCTCCTTCTCTTTGTCATTTTGTATAGCACTGACTTTTGACCTTTGGTGTAGAGCTTTGGTAGAGTTATTATCTTAGCACCAGGTCTAGATCTACCAAGTTCTGGTGGTTGTGGCTTGGGTCTGGCTGCTGTGCTCTACTTCTTCCTGCTTCAACCCTTGGAAGTGAACCCACTGTGCCACTCTAGCAAGATGTTCTGCTCTTGGATCAGCTAGGTGGGTCTTGCCTCTAGCCTCTCTGCAGGGAGTTCTGCTGCTGGGTTCCACACCAGGCTTGTCTGATGGAGGAAGTTCTACTCACACCCAGGCCTGGGTTCTGGGTAGAATGAGGATCTGGAGGGCCCTGGGTGGTCCCACTCACAGGCCTTGCCTGGGCTGTAGGTGGAATGAGGATCCAGCGGGCCCCGGGCCATCTTACTCATACACCGGGCCTGGGCTGTGAGTTCAGTGAGGACCTGACAGGCCCCAGGTGGTCCCACTCACATGCCAGGCCTGTGTTGAATGAGCATATTTCAAATACATGGCTTCTGCAGGACAGAAGTACGGGCCTGAATGTGGAAGCAATCAATCAGGCCATGACATTATTTAAATTTTTCATTTTTACTTATGGTATTATAGATTAATTACATATAACATACTTTTACACATTTAAATCCTAACAATATAAATAATAATTGTTACTTAGATATATTATTATAAAATAATATTATTCCAGGTAGCCATTTGGTTTGTGTCTGCCAGGTCGGAATCATTAGCTATGCCAGTGATTCAGATCTGCAGTACACTTCACAGTGATTGATTGCTTCCACATTCAGGCCCGTACTTCTGTCCCACAGAAGCCAGATGGTGACAATTCTGGGACTGCTCTTGCATGTGGTTTTCTCTTCTCTTTTTCTTTTCTGGTTGATTTGTGTTACTAAATTATTTCTTCTTCTGACCTTTCTGCTGGCCTTCCATCTTAAGGAATTGTAAATCCTTTCAGAATGCCCTCAGAGAGCTCCATATGCAGAAGTTCTGGAATGGAAAATCCAAGAGAGGAAGATTGAGTATTGGAATGTCCTTGGATTTGCAGGTATTTGCTGCAAACTTCTGCCAGGTTGAAGAGGCCTCAACATTTCTGAATAGTGGCAAACTCTGTAGTTCTGATTTTTCTACAAAATCAGCATCCATATGCAGCTTCTCGAACTTCTAAAAGTCTGGCTTTTTAGACCTTAGTTTATTTTGTTTCCTTAATCTTTCATCCCCAGCCACAGGGAATTCCACACATCTCTTCAAATCTGCAATTTCTTTTGCCTGCCTCTCTATAATTGTTTGGTTATCTTTTGGGGTTTTGCTTCCAATACATGGCTCTGTTGACTCACTCTTGCTGAAGTAAATATAGCAGTATGTCTGGATTCCTATCAAAAAATTCCTGGAGGCCAGGGACATAGGTCGGGGCACAAGCACCTGTTTGGCAAATGTAAAGTCCTGAATTTGATTCCCAGTACTACCTCCCACCCCCAAATTTCAGGAAGGCATTTTATCTGTAGAGGAGCTGTGCTTCTGAGAAAGAAATGGGCTCTGGCCCTATGAGTCCTCCACTCAGGGTTTGTGAGGTGCTTGGAGATGGGCACCTGCATCCTGGTCTGTGTTCTGCAGGGCCTTCAGTTGTTCCTCACACTTTGTGTTTTTCCACTGCTCCTGGATGAGGAGGAGCTGTTTCATGTGGCTGTTCCTCTGTAATTCTGGGGACAAGGAGGCCTGCTCAGACTGTCAGCTTCATGGCTTCGTAAAGATATGTGCTACAGCCTTTTGTGACCAGAAATAGCCTCTTGGTATTCCCCTCTGGCTAATAACTGGTCTGCTCAAGTGCTTGTGTGGCCGGTCCTTCCTCTGGTTTGAGTTCATGATGAGCTTCTGAAAGTCTATTCTGACATCCTTTGAGGAAGTGCCTTCTTGGTACTTGTGATGTATGTGGTTTTCTGCTGTTGGGATTTTCTATTTCCTTGTAGTCTGGGTTTTCTTTAAATCTCCTCTACTTAGCTACAGCCTCTCTTCTTTCATTCCCATCTTTACCCTGGTACTGTAAGGTACTGCTCTGCTGGAAAACACAGCTCCCAGAAATCATGTTAGTAAAGAATTAAACCAAGTTTAAACTGAAGAGAAGTCAGTTTATTTGAAGTGGAGGAAAGGGAGAAGAGAGAGGTGACAGCTACTCAACAAATAGGGATCATTTGAAAGTGAAAAACACATTGCTCAAAAGTTATACTGTTATATAATCAATGTACAACAAAAACATAACATTATTACAAAATTATGCCATACCATGCATGTTACCAGTAGTTTTAAAACTCATTAGTTCATATTTGTGTCCCAATCTATGTTATATATATAGATAATAAGCATTGTAGGTCTAGAAAGAAATATAAAACATACATGAGTTAACAAAAAAAGCTATCTCTGAGGGCTAGGGAGATGGCTCAGTGGAGTAAGTACTTCCCTAGCAAGTGCAAAGGTCTGGGTTCAATCCCTGGTTCACAAACAAACAAAAAAAAGCTATCTCTGTATAAAATATGTTAACCCCATCTCAATGTCTCACAAAATCAAATAATGAAATTGTGGATAAGAAGAAATATAATTTCGAGTTGGGAAGGCATTAGAATTAGGGCCCCTGTCTCAAAGTGCTGGTGCTGGAAAGAATGCACTCAGAAAAGAAGTGGATTGCATAAAGCAAAGTTTACTTCTCCTCCT
>NW_004524827.1:157689-161922 GCF_000260255.1 Octodon degus | reverse complement strand
GAGATAAGGTCTCCCTATGTAGTCTGGACTGGCTTTGAACTTACTTATGTAGCCCAAACTGGCCTCAAACTAGTGATGATCTTACTGCCTCAACCACATGTACTAGGATTATAGACATGTACCACTGTACCTGGCTAATTCTGCAGAAGGGCACAAGTATACTCAGACACAAGGCAGCAGGTACACACAGTGGTAGGGATTGGGATTTTTAAATTCCTAATAGATGTGAAGAAGTTATCTTTCAAATTCTTTGGCTGAATGCAAAGGCTTACAATCTGTCATGTTGGCTAGTTTAAGTGGGGTGAAGGGGGATCTGAAAGATTGCTGAGGGGGAGAAGCAAGAGTGAAGAGGTTGTAAGAAGCAAAAAGTCTTTGGCTATCTTTGTTCTGCAGCTATATTCTCAAAATGAAGGTATTTCCTGTAATTTCAGTGTGAGGGGTGGGGACACTTGGGTGGACAAGATTCTAAGAGGAAAGCATTCTGGTTTACATCTTTTTTGTAGAAAGAGGGCCACAGTTTCTCTCAAAGGGTCCCAAGGGAGTCACCATGTCCAGAACTTCATATGGATAAGCAGAACATGGGAATTGCTCAGCTATTTATAGTGTCTACCTATCACAGGTGGTTCTGTGGTTTTAAAATGATGATTAGGGTACCAATGAGATAGCTCAGCAGACCAAGTGCCTGCTTAGGCAAGTGCAGGAACTGGGGTTTGATCCCTAGCACCACATGCCAAACTGTCTCTGACCCCGGACGCACTGAGCCAGCCATTGAGCCCAGGCATAGTGGCACATGCATGTAATCCCAGAACTGGGGATGCTGTAAGCAGGAGAATGCCTAAGATTCTGAACTGCATAATGAGTGTCTATAACAAATACATTAAAAAAATCAAATTTTACCCTGTACCAAATAAAAGTTAAATGACCATTTGGAACTAAGGCTTTCTAAACCACTTACTCAGCATGTAGAGTTTAAAAGAAACTGGTTTTTTTTTCATCAATCAAAAAATATTTAATACCTAAATGAGCCAGGACCTCAAGTGCACTAAAAGTTCAAATTATGTGTTAAACAGCTTATATGCAGAAAGTCAGAAAATTGGGATAACATATATTTCAAAATATTCTTACAACAAGTTATGTGACTTCACCAAAATAAGCTCAGTAGTTTAGAGACACCTTTACGCTAGCTTGTCTGTGTGTCAGTGAAGACTTTGTCAAGATAAAGCAGCACAGGATATAAAATAACCCCAAATCTCACACTTTAGCGTTAACTGAGTTTCAGAGCAGTAAAATATCCCTAAGAATCACAATGGAACAAAGCCCTGCTCTGTTTTAAAACTGTGTGCTTTATCCCTTGAGACCCTTCCTGTAAACAGACTAAGCTACCTCAATAAATATGATTAGAGTCCCAGGTTAGGACCTTAGTTGACCTTCTCAGGATCAAAATTCATTTTTTTAGGATCAATATTATTATGCTCAACTATAAGTCCTCCCTCTCAATTCTCTTACAGTGAATTGCCTCTCCATCATCACTAAGAAGTTGTTATCCCATTCATAGCGAATTCGGCAAGCTGAAAGTATCACAGAATGGTCACTACAGAGACAGTCCAGTGTCTGAACAAGATTGGTGAATGTTTCTTCTATATATATGATAGCAGCTCCAACTGTCAGGTCAAATTCTTCAAGTGAAGATCTCCAAATTTTGTTTCCAAGTCAGCTTCTTAACAACAATGTTGGTTTGGACATGAGATAACTTGGCTTGAATGTTTGATTTAAGAAATTCTAATGCTGCTTTTTGATCAGTGACAGTCACATGAGCATTGCATTATGAACCATTGCTGTGATCCCCAGCTACCTCTAGTCCTGGTGGACCTGGATCATGTGGTTTGCAAAGGAGAAGGTGGCAAAGGGCTTGTGAAATTTCGGGAGCCCTGCCCCTGTGGCTTCCTCATAGGGAATGAGGGCCATTGCTCTGTGCCAGTCTGTGCTGAGACCTGTCCTGCCTGGTAGCCACAGGGACACCCTGCCAGAAACACCTCACTTGGGTGACTCCAAATGATCAATCCAGAGCACAGAGCACCAGGCATCCAAGGCACTGCCACTTGGTAGAAACTTGGATTTTAAAGAATAACAAATTGTTGTGCATCTTAAATTACTTGAAATTGAAGAACATAGTAGGGAGGGGCTGCATTTCCTGTTACCTGAGAAAGTCTACGCTTGGACCAAGTCTGCTTGGCCCAAGTAGTCTACTGCCCATTGTTATTTTAAATTTTATCAATGTAGCCAGTCACCCAACTCTATGGGTCCTTTCCTTAGCTGTCTGTTCATAGACTAAATAAAGTCTTTTACATAAGGAAAACCCATAGTCTGTTTCTTATACTTTTTAGGCTTTGCTATGAAAAACAAGGTGATTAAAAATTTCATTTCAATGTACAGTGTCTAAGCAAAGAGTATACAGTAAAATAGCAATTTATATACTATAGAGAAGCAAACCCCCTTTTTTAGCATCTCTCACAAATGTTAGCATTAGGTCATATAAACAAATCAAGTAACAGACCAGAAAAGTAATAGTTATTAGCTCTTCATAGCAAACTTTTTTTTCTTAAAACCATTATTAGAATATTAAATGAGTTGTACTTATATAGTCTACTACCTTTAGGATATCATAAGATGATAAAGAGATGCAACTCTCAATCACTTTGAGATTTATTATTTGAAGTTTACTTTTACTTAACATAGTCTTGAAAAAGTCTCCATTTTAAGATATTTGTTTTCTTGTCACTAGGTTGGGTCTGGTGGTCCTTGAAGCTAAAACAGGGAACCTAATCCACCTTTTTTTTTGTGTGTGTGTGCAGTACCAGGGACCAAACTTAGGTCCTTGTGCTTGCCAGGCAGGCACTTATGGCACTGAGCTATCTTCTCGGGTCCAATCCACCCTTTTAAAATAAGTTTACAGGTTTGCTGACTCCCACTATGGGGAAAGAACTTTTAGGATACATCAGTAAAAGAGATATGAGAAGGATTAGTCATAGATTTAGGATGCACTCATAAGCAGAGTGCAGGTGGTCAGATAAATGAAATATGATACCTTGGGAACTGGGGAGCTTTTATATGTTAGGCGTGGTGGCAATCTGTGGAACTTGATACTCTATACTTAGCTTTGTCTAGTGGGTAGGATGGGATGGCCTATCCATAGTGAGAGAATGGTCCATTTATATGGGAAATCCTAAAAGGTGATCTATTCTTAGATGAAAGAGAACCATTTTACAAATGAAGGGTACTGAGTGAGCCCATTGGTAGGTGAAAGGGAGTTGCCCAAATTTGTTATGTTTTCAGAAAAGAGAAAGAAGAAAAAACAAACTTGGGTTGGGTTGTGTTCTGACGCTGCCATATGTCTTACAGGTACAATTTAAAAATCTTGATTTCCTTATCTCTTTATACCTAGTAGTTTTCATTTCCTCCACCTGCCATCTCCCAGATTTTGGTTCTGTACCCCTTTTTGAAAAAACAATTAAGGGGCTGGGGAGATAGCTCAGTAGAAAAAGCGCCTGCCTGGCAAAAGCAGGGTCCTGAGTTCAATCCTGGTACTGAAAAAAAATAATTGTATTGGTATAATACATAATAACACTAATGATAATACATAATAATTAGTATAGTATTTTTTTCTTTTTAGTTGTACCAGGGATCAAACTCAGGACCTTGTACTTACCAGGCATGGTATAATACTTAATATCAGATAATTCATACTTATACATAAGTTTATCCTTCTTTATGGCTGACTAGTACTCCATTACATAAAGAAATCATATATTCATTTACCAGTTGATGGGCATTTGGGCTGTGTCCAATATTTAGCCATTACAAACTGTGCTACTATAAACATGTGTGTGCATATATTGTTGTGATATGGTGTTTTTAATTCTTTTGGGAATATACCAACAAAGAGAATAGCTGGATCAAATGGGACCTCTAGTTTGAGTTTTTGAGAATTCTCCACACTGATTTCCACAATGGTCACACCGGTCTATACTCCCTTTAACAGTGGAAAAGAATTCTTTCTTTCCCATAGCTCTTTTTTTTTTCTTCCCCATAGGTCTTACAGCACTCATTACTGGTTGATTTCTCAATAATAGCCATTCTTTCTAAAGTGAGATAGAATCTCAGTGTTGCTTTAATTTGCATTTCTGAAATGACCAGTGATATTTTTTTTTTTTTTTTTTTTTTTGCTGTTATTGA
>NW_004524827.1:152323-157573 GCF_000260255.1 Octodon degus | reverse complement strand
TTTAAATTTAAATTTATTTTATTTTATTTTTTTGCCATAATTTTATTGATAATAAATTTAAATTTTGAGTTCTTCATATGTTCTAGATACTAGTCCTTTGAGGAATATCTGGGAAATTTTTTCCCATCATATGGGTTGTCTCTTTACTCTGTTGGTGGTTTCTTTTGATGTGCAAAAGCTTTTTAATAAAATGAGATTTTAGTTGTTGATTCTTTGTGATATTTTCTGTGTGATCAATATTTTGTTCATAAAGTCATTACATGTACCAATACTATTTTATTTCTTTTTAATGCTATCATGAAGGTGTGGTTTCCCTAATTTCTCTCTCAGTAAATTTGTTGTTTGTGCACAAAAATGCTATTGATTTTTGAGAGTTGACTTTCTATTCAGCTGCAGTACTGAATTTGATTTTTAAATCTAGAAGTGTTTTGGTGGGGTGTTGGAGATTTTTTATGTAGAATATCATGCCATGTACAAATAAGGATAATTTAACTTCTTTCTTATCCTTATTCTTTTTCTTTTGTCTAGTTGCTCTTGCTAATGTTTCCAGAATTATATTGAATAAGAGTCGTAATAGTGGACATCTTTGTCTTGTTCCTGATTTTAGAGTGAAAGCTTTGAGTCTTCGTCCATTTAGAATGACATTGGGTGTTGTTTTGTCATGGATGGCTTTTATCAGATTGAGAAAAAGACCATCTATTTTAATGTTCTGTGAGGTTTTTATCACGAGTGGGTTTTGGACTCTGTTAAATGGTTTTTCTGCATCTGTTGAGATAATCATGTGATTTTTGTGTTTGACTCTGTTAATCTGGTACATGACATTTATTGATTTGCATGTGATGAATCCTCTCTGCATTTCTGGTATAAATCCTATCTGGTTATGGTGTATAATCTTCTTGATAATTTGCTGCATTCTGTTTACCAATATTTTATTGAAGATTTTTGTATCTATATTCATTAGGGAGATTGGCCTGGAGTTGTCTTTCTCTAAGAGCTCTTAAAATTGTCTTCTTGTATTATATTTGTAGAATCTTGACTAATTTATGTATTCTGTCTGTTTTTTGTCCATAGCTAATCTGAGTTCTATTAGATAAATTCTCAGTTACCTAATAGAACAGATAATTTATCACTTAGCTATGTCAAATTCTTTTCGTATGCTTGAGAATTTTTCTGCCATTACTTTAGTGAACACATTTTATGTCATTTGCGCCATCTCCTGCTTTTTCATTGACTTCAACCAATTTTCTTTACATCATCTAGCAAATATGGATTTATTTTTCATGGTCTTATGCTATTTTTAAGAAATCTTTTCATGATTTCAAACCATAACTTTTCTGGGTATGATTTTTTTGTCTTCATATTGTTTTAGTCTGCTATATATACTTTCAATAAGATTTTCAATCTTTTGGATAAGTGTTTGAACCTATTTCGTGTATTCCATTATTTTCCTATGTTGAACATTCATGGTTTCCATCATTTTACTAAGCTCTTCTATTTTTTATCTGTTTCTACTCTAGATTTACTAGCAGTGTCCTTCATTATGGCCGTCAGCTCTGTAGTTATCTGAAAAAATATTTCTGATTATATTATTTCCTAGAGCTCCATTCATCTGCCTTGTTACTTCTGCTATTACCATTTCAGAGAGACATGTATGTGGCTTTGACATTATTTTACGTCATTGTCCTATGGATTTGCCTTTGGTAAGCTGGAAGTCAGGAGTTACATCTTGCTCGATGTCTTTTCATTTTCTCTGGCTTTTTCAGTTTAATGCCTATTTTGATGCTTATTCATTGCTTTTTTTTCTTTTCAAAGTTTTATTGATAAACATATAGCAATGAGACAGTTTCAAATCAAATCGAAAGTACAGTTTCAACAAATAATACACTGCATATATTCTTCTTAGTGGTTAATTGCTGTACAAGATGCAGACTTGTGATCCTACTTACAAACATCATTAGAAAAAATCATTCTATTCATTAAGAGAATGCAACTATATATCTATCCCAACCACTTTGAATACACAGATACAAAATGGACATTCATAGTTATACCCCCAATTTTTTTAAAGTTCCGTTGTTGAATATTATAGGTGTGTAAACTCAGCAAAATATTCTAAAAGAGTACAGAAGCCCATAATATCATTGGGTTATTCATTGCTTATGGTAGGTAGGTCTATTGCTAGTATGCAGAACCCTTAGGAAATTTCTCAGGTGTCTTTTAGATATAGCTGGCTTTGGGTTTTGAGTGTGTTGCAAGATCCAACTTTTTCAATTTACTGGAGAAGTTACTTCCTAGCCACTGATTCTTTGGCCCTGACCTATATTGTTTATGACTCTCAGACAATCTAATTCTTGGCATATAAGGAAGAATAACTTATTAGAATAATTATGTCACCCTGGCTGAAGTAGTATAATCAGTAATAGCAATAGCATCAAACATAGAGTATAGAACATTACTGGGTTTAGGGTTGCTTGCCTGCTTCAGTTACATTCCAGGTCTTCTCATCTCTAACTATAAATTTAACAACAACAAAAAAACAAAACGTAGTTTCCAAGTTTATTCAAAAGAATAAAGAGTGGGGGAGAAACTGGCTTTTCAGAGCAAGATTAAGCCAAGTAAAAGGGTAAAAATGCAAGATAAAAGTACACCCTGGAGAAAGCAGGATAGGCTATCATGAGGAAAGCCACAATAGCAAAGTCTTCATGGCATCCATGTAGTTAATACTGTCCAAATCTCAAGGAAACCCATGAGAACCTCTGCATAAGCGTCCTGAGAGGCAGTGCTAGAATAGCACACCTCAGGCTGATGTTGGGTCTAGGCCATACTATTGACAGCCTCCACAAATCCATGTAGAGCTTTGGAAACTGTTGTATACATGTGTCCAGGATCTTGTATTTCACAGGTCACATCTACTTTCCCAGCTCAGGAGGAATATGTGACAGTAGATGTTTTACTGTTTTGACTAATCAATTTGGTCATACTTTATAACTTTTTAACCTCCAGAAAATGAGGCAGCTGGTTTGGAAGTCTAAGCAGTAGTGGGTTTGGAGAAGTTTTGTTTTTCATTCTTTTGATCCTTCCTTGAGGGTTTGTTTGATATCTCTGATCTAGAATATAAGCTCCATGAGAAAACAAAAGGGGTTGTCTAATGTCAGCATTTAAAACAGTAAATGGCATGTTTTAGATATTCAATAAATATTTGTTGAAATGATGTTTTATTATTTCCTTTAACTAAATAGAAATCTTTTTTTTTGGTTCTTTACCACACCAACCAGTCATTTGAATCCCTGACCTTGTGGTTCTTCAGTTCATTTTACTTAGACCATTAACTTCCTCCTAATTTGGCCCCAAATGTAAATATTGGGCTCCTGCCCATGGTCTGAAGGACCATAAAAAGTGCTAGTCATGTATTTCAGCAGTTTCACATTGGCTTTGCTACTATTCCTGATTCAGCCTTGGGGGCAGATTTTACTAAAATAATTTTTCTCTTATACCTTATTTACACCCTTGTTTTTTAAACAGTCCTTTCTCTGTATCTGAGATTGTCTAGAGATATAAGACACATAGTTGGGTTTCTTAAAACCTACTGCTAAGCTTGCTCCTCTTTTGCCTAACATACACCTGAAACTCGAGTTGTGATAGCTGAGGGGTTTGGGAAGGTTGAAAGACATTTGGAAAGGATGCTGTGCCTCAGCTTGACCCTTTGGGAGATTATTCTCTAAAGTGTTCTGCAACAGGAAGGAAAAGGAAACTCTCCTCCTGTTCTTTCTTGCAGCCTTCTTTCAGGATGGAGAATACAGATGGGTTCTTAGTAGCCCCATGGTTGTGATCAGTTTACAATTCATAGGCTTTTGGGAGATGAGACCCTAACCAACCTTTGTCATTATGGAAAATATGTTCCAAATTTCAAACAGTTGACCCACAGATACATTTTGGACCACAACCCATTGATAAATTGGAGATGACTGGTCATTTAATCAAGCATACCTTTTTTTCACCAGGAAGTCTGAGAAAATGGATTTTTAGGTTTGTCTCTATATCATAATGGATGTCACTCCATTTCTATAACTCTGCACAGATAATATTTTCCTTTGTCAAGATTGATGTAATTAGTTTTGACAGTTAAGGAAAGTCAAGTTACTTTTGGTGGTAGTGGTCAGTATTTTGAGAAGCATGTTTAGAGCAAGTTTAAAAACGTAGGAGTTCAGCCAGGTGAGGTGGTGCACACTGGTAATCCTGGCACTCGATTTTGAGGCAGGACTACTTCAAGTTTGAGGGCAGCTTGGGCTACAAAATGAGTTCAAAGCCATCCTGAACTACATAGTGCGATCCTGTTTCATAAAGAGAAAAAAGAATACTGAGTTTACATTTTTTCAAATACATTTTGTCTTTCTATGACACTCATTGTAGCAATTTTCATGACAGATTATCTCAAAGTACCTAAAATATGAAAGTCATAGGGTCGGCCTGATAGCTCAGTGGACTACAGTGCCTGCTTAGGCAGAACGTAGCATCCAGGGTTCGATCCTCAGCGTGCTGTGCCAAACTGCCCAAATGGTGTGCTGAGTCAGGGATTGAGACTGGACATGGTGGTGTGCACCTGTAATCCCAGCTCTTGGGAAGCTGAAAACAGGAGAGTCACTGCAAGTCCAATCTATGTAGTGAGATTCTGTACACCCCGCAGACCCTGTCCTAAATATAGAAAAAAAGGTCACTAAGGCTGAGGATATAGCTCAGCAGTGCAGTTCCTGCCTAGCAAGTGAGGCACTCAGTTGGATTCTTATACAAAAAAAAGACACAAAATATGAAAGTCACTGAAATATGAAATATATAATTTGCTTTTATATTTCACTAATCTTCCTAAGAACACTTTTACACCATTGCTCAGTTAAGGCAACTTTAATTTATCCACTTTATTTGGAGAACACATTCAGTGCATTAAGTGAGATATATGCAAAAATAAAAGTGACAAAAATATTCAAAAAAATTTCTGATTCTTGTAGCTTATTTAAATTTTAGCATTATTTATAGTATATATTTTTTCGATGAAATGTGGAAGAACTATTGATTTTAAGACTGGGTCTGGGGGTTCCCGGAACACCGCAAAATTCCTACTCGGGGTGCGGGGTGCCCAGGTGCTGTGGAGTGGTGGGGGGCGGCAAAGGGGGTGGGAGAGTGTCCGGCCCACGCTGTGCCTGGGCTGGGACTGGTCCCGCTGGCATAGGGTAGCAGGAAGCTCTCCACACACTC
>NW_004524827.1:151229-151730 GCF_000260255.1 Octodon degus | reverse complement strand
GCTTGATTGGCAATGTCAGAAATTGTTGACCTGAGTCACCTACAGCTCAACATAACAGTATGGCTTAAATTCTTATATTTCATTTTTATACTTTTCTGCTGGGTGATTAAGAACAAGGTAAAGCAGGACCTATGCAAAAAGAGTTGTAGCTTTTGGGTCTAAATAAGGTCAGTGAAATCTCCTCAGGACTTATCCTGAGATCCTGTACCTCAGATTGCAGAACCTTGGTCAGTGTCAGCCATGTGGATGAGTCACGGCCATTACTTGGCCAATGTGCTCTCTGGGAAAGCCTGAGAAAATGTTTTTTCTCCATGTGACTCTCCTTAGGCACACTCTACATCATCGATCACTTTCCTCTTTGGCCTGATAATCTCCTTGATCAGAAAATTTGGGACACTACTAAGTTACATGATGTTACAGTACAAGATCTCATATGTCCTGAGTCTTAATTGACCTTGGAAGGCTGGGGACAAAATGTTGGCTTTCCTTGCAGCCCTCCTT
>NW_004524827.1:135777-136881 GCF_000260255.1 Octodon degus | reverse complement strand
TTTTAGTTCTTTATAGACTCTAGAGAGCAGAATTTTGTCTGAGTACTTATTTGTCATGATTTTTTCCAAATTTGTGGGTTGCCTTTTCACTTTGTTGATAATTTCTTTTGACGTGAAAAAACTTCTCAGTAAGAGCAGGGACCAGTTGTTAATTCTTTCACCTGTTTCCCATGCGATTTGATTTCTGTCCATGACCTCTTTGCCTATCCGTATGTCTTCAAGAGTTCTTCCTTTCTCTTCCAGGAGATTTAGTGTCTCTGCTTTCATGTTTACATCTTTAATCCATTTTGACTTAATTTAGTCCATGGTGAAAGACGTGGGTCAAGTTTGAGTTTTCAGCATGTAGAGAGCCAGTTTTTCCAGCTCCATTTTTTAAAGAGGCTATCTTTCTTCCAGTAAGTATGGTTGGCCCCTTTGTCCAAGATAAGGTGGTTGAGTGTTTTCGTAGGGGCTTCATTGTCTTTTAGTCTAATCCATTATTCCTCCAGTCTATTTTGATGCCAGTACCATACTGATTTTATCACAGTAGCCTTATAGTATAATTTCAATTCAGGAATGGTAATGCCACCTGTGTTGTCTTTATTGCCCAGAATTGCCTTTGCTATTCTAGGTCTTTTCCAGTTCTAGATAAATTTTAGGAATGATTTCTCTATGTCTGTGAGATGTGTCAGTGGTAGTCTGATAGCGATTGCTTTAAATCTGTACAGCAATTTTGGGAGTATGGCCATCTTTACAATGTTGGTTCTTCCTATCCAGGAGCATGGGATATCTTTCCATTTTCTGAAATCCTCTATGATCTCTTTCTTAAGAGTACTGTAATTTTCCTTGAGAAGATCTTTGACTTCTTTAGTTAGATTAATTCCAAGGTATTTCATTTTCCTCAGTACTATTGTAAAAGGTATTGTTTCTCTAATTTCCTTCTCAGTGTGTTTGTTATCTGTGTAGAGGAATGCTATTGACTTTTGGGCATTGACTTTATAATCTGTTATGCTACTGAATTTCTGTATTAATTCTAGTAGCTTCTTGGTGGAATTTTTTGGGTCTTCTAAGTAAAGTATCATGTCATCAGCCAATAAAGATAATTTAACTTCTTTGCTTATTCTT
>NW_004524827.1:126233-132121 GCF_000260255.1 Octodon degus | reverse complement strand
TTCTTTTGTTATTTATTTCCAGTTTCATTGCACTGTGGTCAGATAATGTGCATGGGATAATTTCTGTTTTCTTACATATACTTAAGCATGACCTATGAAACAGTATGTGGTCTATTTTAGAAAATAGAAAATTTGTGTATTTGTATACACAGATACAAAATGGGCATCCATCTGTATACCCCTTTTTTTCTAAGTTCCGTTATTTGAATATTATAGGTGTGTAAACTCAGCAAAATATTCTAAAAGAGTCCAGTAGCCCATAATAACTTTGCATCTTCTGTTTAACTTAGCCCTTTTTTTATGAGGTGCTGAGGCGTGTAGTGTTGTGTTCCATCCTTTGACTTTCAGCCTTTGAATGTCTTTATGGGTTAAAAGTGTTTCTTGTATACAGCATATTGTTGGAGTTTGCTTCCTAATCCACTGTGCCCGTCTATTTCTCTTAATTGGTGAACTGAGTCCTTTCACATTAATGGTTAGAATTGAGATGTGTTGACTTACGATTGACATGTTATTTACCTGTTGTTGTTTACTCCTTTTTTTCCTGTGTTTAATTGCTTGCCCTATAGTTGGTTGCTTCTGATCTGATTCGTGGAGCTCTGATCATTTTGGTCCCTTCTAGAACATCTTTTAGTAGCCTCTGTAGGGTTGGCTTTGTAATCCTGAAGTTCTTTAGCTGTTCTTTTTCCTGAAAGTATTTCACTTCTCCAGCAAACTTGAAAGAGAGTTTTGCAGGGTATAGTAGTCTGGGCTGGAATTTGTTTTCATAGAGGACTTGCAGTACTCTGCTCCATGCTCTTCTAGCCTTCATGGTTTGTGAAGAGAATTCTGCCATAATTCTGATGGGTTTTCCTTTGAATGTGATCTGCTTCTTTTCTTTAGCGGCTTTCATTATATTATTATTGTGCTGAATTTCTGGAATATTTACAATTATATATCTCGTTGTGTTTTTTATTGGGTTAAGGTTCCTGGCATTCTGGATTGCTCGGTTGTCTGAATGTCAGATTGTTTAATCATATTTGGCAAGTTTTCTGCTATTCTGCCCATATTTTTTAATGTCATTTATATTAACTCCTTCTTTCTAACTGATGCCTATTAGCCGCACATTGTTCATCTTTGCATCATCTTGCAGGTGATGGATTATTTTTTCCTGCATCGTAGTTGTGTTTAAGAGATCCTTTATTGCATTTTCACTAGCTGCACCAGCATCTTCAAGATCTGAAACTCAGTCTTCACTTTTACTTAAACGGTTTTGCAATCTTGTGATTGAGATTTTAATTTCTTCTATATCTCTTTGACTCTGCTTTATGAGATCTATTTCTTTCCTATATTGCTCATTCAAGGAATCCGTCATTTTTCTAATCTCATCTCTTTTTTTTTATCAATGTCTTCTTTAGAAACAGGTATAAATTCTTTTACTGCAGTGTTTTTTTCAGATTGGGTTTCCTCCCTATGTTTCTGTGGTTGCTTCTTTACTTCAGATGCTATGAATTCTGAGAATTGTTTTTTTCCCCAGAATTTTATTGATAAAAAAACACCAATGAGACAGTTTCATATCAAATTGGTAGTACAGTTTCAATAATTAACACATTGCATGCATTCTTCCTCGTGGTTAATTGCTGTACAAGATGCGGGCATTATATCCTATTTAAAAACACCATTAGAACAAATCACTCTATTCATTAAGTGTATGTAACTATATATCTATACTAAGCACTTTGAATACACAGATACAAAGTGGACATTCATCTGTATCACCTTTATTTTGTTAAGTTCTGTTCTTTGAATATTATAGGTGTGTAAACTCAGCAAAATATTCTAAAAGAGTCCAGTAGCCTGTAGTAGTATTGGGTCCTCTGCTTGATTGGCAATGTCAGAAATTGTTGACCTGAGTTCCGTACAGCTCAACATAACGACATGGCTTTAATTCTTATATTTCATTTTTATACTTTTCTCTAGATGGTTAAAACCAAGGTAAAGCAGGACCTATGCAATAAGAGTTGTAGCTTTTGGGTCTGATGAGGTCAGTGAAATCCCCTCAGGATTTATCCTGGGATCCTGTACCTCAGATTGTTTGTCAGTGTCAGCCATGTGGATGAGTCATGGCCATTGCCTTGCCAATGTGTTCTCTGTGAAAGCCTGAGAGAATGTTTTCTGTCCATGTGACTCTCCTTAGGCACATTCTACATCATTCATCAGTTTCCTCTTTAGCCCCATAATCTCCTTGATCAGAATATTTGGGACACTACTGAGGTATATGATGTTACAGTACAAATTCTCATTTGTCCTGAGTCTTAATTGACCTTAGAAGTCTAGGGCTAAAATATTGGCTTTCCTTGCAGCCCTCCTTTCTAATTTTGGTCTGGAAACTTAGCTTGTTAACCATCCAGAAGACAAGGTTATTGTAATTACCATACAACTTAAGCTGTTAAGCTTAACCTCACTATCAGTCTGCATATCAAACATCTTAATCATAATATAGAACAGGTATTTTTCATCAAGTATTGATATGTTGAACGTTAGTCCCTACAGAATATGATAAAAACATTTAAAAATTAGAATATATTTTAAAAATAGGCATAACAAATTATATAATTCTTATGTTTACACATAAGTCAAAATATCTCACCATATACAACCTTGAAGCAGGACAGTCCCACAATATTCCTTTTCCTGTCTCTTGCTTTCATTTACCACCCCCTTCTTCTTGAACAACCATCAAGCTGAGAGACATCACAGCAGCAACTGGCATGTCATGACAAGCAGCCCATATTCAGAATATCAGAATGACAGCCACTCCAAGTATGAAACTACTATTACAAATACCATCTGCAGTTCAGTAGCTTAGCTCATAGTTATCACTATATATAGTTTGTCAGCGTGAGAATCTTTGCAATTAACTGCTAGATTAAAAAATCTTTTGAAGAATCTCAGGATCATTGCCTTGCCTATCTTGTACAATAAAACTGTATGGCTTGATTATTCATGTTTTCTAGCTGTTCTCCTTTCCGTCTCTTGGTTAGTTAGTCCTGAAGATCCTCCTTTCCTTTTATTTGTATTATACCTTTGTATTTGTATTTCTTCTTTTGAGTTCTTATACTAGAGAGACTATACGATATATACACATGTGTGTCTGGTTTATTTCACTTATGAGTATATGTTCAAGTGCCATCCACTTCAATATAAAGGCTTCAAGTTTATCATTCTCAATAGCTGAATAATACTCCATTGTGTAAAAATACCACATCTTTTTCTACCATTCCTCAGGTGATGGGCATCTTGGTTGTTTCCAAGATTTGGCTATCACAAGTTGTGCTGCTATAAAAATAGGCACACGTATATCAGTATGATATGATGTTTTCAGATCCTCTGGGAGAATTCCCAGTAGGGGAATAGCTGGTTTAGATGGGATTTCCAGTCCTAGTTTTCTCAAGATTCTCCATACTGATTTCCATAATGGTTGCACCAGTCTACATTCCCCCCAGCAGTGGAGAAGTGTTCCTTTTCCCCCTCAGCCTCTCCAACATTTTTTGTTGGCTTATTTCTTTATGATAGGAGGCATTATAATTCCTGACTTGAAATTATGCTACAACGCTACTGTGATAAAATCAGCATGGTACTGGCAACAAAATAGACCTGAGGATCAATGGAATAGTTTAGAAGATGCTGAATCCCCTACAAACACACTCAGCCACCTTATCTTTGACAAGGAGGGCAAACATACTCACTGGAAGAAAGATAGCTTCTTTAACAAATGGTGCTGGAAACCTGGCTGTCTACATGCCGAAAGCTCAGTCTTGACCCAGGTCTATCACCATGCAGTAAACTAAAGTCAAAATGGATTAAAGATCTAAACTTTAAAGCAGAGACACTAAGTTTCCTGGAAGAGAAAGTGGGTGGAACTCTTGAAGACATAGGGGTAGGCAAAGAGTTCATGGACAGAAATCTAATCGCACGGCAAACAGTAGAAAGAATTAACTGGGACCTGCTCTTACTGAGAAGTTTTTTCACATTAAAAGAAATTACCAACAAAATGAAAAGTTAACCCACAAATTTGGAAAAAATCATGACAAATAAGTATTCAGACAAAGGTCTGCTCTCTAGAATTTATAAAGAACTAAAAATCACTATGTCCTCAAAATTTAAAGACCCAATCCAGAAATGGGCATTTGAGATGAACACACACTTCTCAGAGGAAGAAATTAAAGAACCAAATAAATATATGAAAAAATGCTGCACATCACTAGCCATCCGCGAAATGCAAATTAAAACAACATTGAGATAATCTTCTCACCCCAGTGAGAATTCTTTTTTTATTTCAGAAAAGAATTCTACTCTTCGTTCCTCTATAACTTTCTGCTGTTCCTTATTTACTATTGACGCTATTCATTTGTACTTTTGAGCTGAACTTATAGAAAAGAATTCCACTCTGAGATCTCTATGAATTTCTGCTGTTCCTTATTTACTATCTATGCTACTAATTCATACATTTGAGTTGAGCTAGTGTCCTCTGCCGTTGTTCTGGGTGGGCTTTGGGTTTCCTCCATATTTTTCTGCATTTGATTCTTTACTGCAGATGTTATTAATTCATGGATTTCTTTTTTATTTCCAATCTGAGTTCCTCTATACCTTTCTGCAGCTGTTTCTTTATTTCAGAAGCCGTTGATTCTTTGCTTTCAGCTGTGTGATTCCCAGTTTGTTCTGTGTTAGTGTCCTCAGCACTTGTTATGTGTGCGCTTGGGTTCTGAGATTGTATTTTGTTCCTTCTCATTTTGTGTAGCACTGTGTTCTGAACTTTCTTGTAGATCTTTTTTGCAGTTGTAACCTTAGCATGTACTGAAGTTCAGGTGCAGATCTACAAAGTTTGGATATATCCAGCTGTCCTTGGCTTCAGTCTGGCTTTTGTGCTCAGCTTTTTCCTGTTGCTGCCCTTGAGGGTGAACCTGTTTTGCCTCTCTGGCAAGATGCTCTGCTCTTGGACTAGCTGAGTGATCCTGTCCCCTCTACTCTTTGCAGCGATTGCAGCTACAGGGTTTCACCCAGCCCTGTATTCTACAGATGAAATTAAACAAGAAATTCAGCAATATCTACAATTCAATGAAAATTCAAGCACAACTTATCGGAATTCATGAAATGCAATGAAAGCAGTTCTTAGGGGGAAATTTATAGCTGTGAACTCACACACTAGGAAAACAAAACAAGAACATATAAACACCTTAATGCTGAACCTTTAACATCTAGAAAAGGAAGAGCAAACCAAACCCAAAGTCCAAAGACAGGAAGAAATCATAAAGATTAGAGCAGAAATTAATTCAATCGAGATGAAGAAAACAGTTCAAAGAAGTTACGAATCAAAAAGGTGGTTCTTCGAAAGCTTAAATAAAATTGATAAGCCCCTAGCTAACCTCATCAAAAAGGGGAAAAATATTGAAATACAAGAACAAAGAATGAAAAGGGTGTAGTCACTACAGACCCAGTGGATATTCAGAAGATTATCAGTACCTACTTTGAGAATTTTTACTTTCACAAAATAAAAGACATGGAAGAAATGGACAGATTCCTAGATAGGTACACATTACCAAAACTGAATCAAGAATATATAAGAACTCTCAATAGCCCAACAACAGGCAATGAAATACAAAATGTAATTTAAAAAGCCTACTGAGGAGACAACCCAGGCCGCGCGATACTGAAAAGACCTAGAGCGCAGGCCCAGCAAGTGAGTGAGATGACCGAGGACCGCGGGATCCTGAACAGACCCAGAGCGCAGGCCCGGCGAGTGAGTGAGCCGACCTGGGGCCCAGCGGGATCCTGAACAGACCCAGAGCGCAGGCCCGGCGAATGAGAGACGACCCATGGCCTGGCGGGATCCTGAACACACCCAGAGCACA
>NW_004524827.1:110145-123073 GCF_000260255.1 Octodon degus | reverse complement strand
AACTAAAAAAAAGCCTACTGACAATGAAAAGTCCAGTTCCTGATGTATTCACAGCTGAATTCTACAAAAAATTAGCAGAAGATATGACCCCTATACTCCTCAAACTCTTCAGTGAAATTGAAAAGGAAGCAGTCCTCCCAAAATCATTCCTGGAGGCAAGTATTATACTGACACCAAAACCAGGGAAAGGTGCAACTAAAAAATAGAACTACAGCCCAATCTCTTTCATGAACATAGATGCAAAAATCCTCAACAAAATACTAGTAAATACAATACAGCGAATCATCAAGAAGATTATACACCATGACTACGTAAGATTCATCCCAGGGATGCAAGGATGGCTCAATATATGCAAATTTATAAATGTAATGCACCATATCAATAAAGCCAAATCCCAAAAGCACATGATCAACTCAGTCAATGCAGAAAAGGCTTTTGACCAAGTCCGACACTCATTCATGTTCAAAGTCCTACTGAAAATTGGAATAGATGGCCTCTACTTCAATCTGATAAAAGCCATTTATGACAACCCAATGGCTAACATAATTCTAAATATGCAGAAACTGAAAAATCTTTTACTTTCAGATCTGGTACAAGACAAGGATATCCTCTATCACCACTCCTATGCAATATAATTCTAGAATCATTAGCTGGAGCCATTAGAAAAGAGAGAAATAAAAGGAATAAGAATAGGTAAAGAAGAAGTTAAACTGTCATTATTTGCAAATGACATGATACTTTACTTGGAAGGCCCAAAAACTCCACCAAAAACCTGCTAGAATTAGTACACATATTTAGTAGCACAGCAGGATACAAAGGCAGTACCCAAAAGTCAATAGCATTCCTCTACACAGACAACAAACACACTGAGAGGGAAATTAGAGAAACAATACCTTTTACAATAGTACCAAGGAAAATGAAATACCTTGGAACTAATCTAACTGAAGAAGTCAAACATCTTTTCAATGAAAAACACAGTACTCTTAAAAAAGAGATCATAGAAAATTTCAGAAAATGGAAAGATATTCCCTGCTCTTGGATAGGAAGAACCAACATTTTGAAGATGGCCATACTCCCAAAATTGCTGTACAGACTTAATGCAATCCCTATCAAACTACTGCCAACATACCTCACAGACCTAGCAAAATCATTCCTAAAATTTATCTGGAACCAGAAAAGACCTAGAATAGCAAAGGCAATGCTGGGCAACAAATACAAGCCCAGCACATGCCATACAGATAGATCAGGTTCTTGTGCTCAAGAGTGAGAGAACAAAAAGAGAATGTGAGGTTTGATCTGGGATTTTGTGGAACGTTCTTAAGGTGGCACCCAAGCTCAAGTGAGTGGAAGATAGTGATTAGGAAGGGATGCCCTTATTTTACTTTTCAAAAATGTTTCCCCTTTTTTCAGTATATGTTTGTCATATATAATAAATATATTTATCACAGGAAATTGATACATATCATATCTTCATCCTTTTTACTTCTGCTTCCCTTTCTCCTGTTTTACCCATCCCTCAGTGCCCTTCCCACTTCCATAAAGTCTATCTCTCTGTTTCCTGTCATGTCTTTTACTTTGCTCTTGAAATTATTTATACTTTACATTACTCATACAAGAGAAATTATGTGTTTAACCTTCTTTGCCTCATTTTATTTCACTTAGTATTATGATCTTAAGAAATATCCATTTTCTATAAATGATTTAAATTTACCCATCATGGCTGTGATGTATTCCATTGTGTATACATAATGATTTTATTCACTCATATGTTGTTGGGCATATAGGCTGCTTCCAAGATTTAGCTATTATGAGGGCCGGAGAGATGGTTCAGTAGAATAAGTGCTTCCCTGGCAAGTGCAAGGGTCTGAGTTCAATTCCCGGTTCTGTCAAAAAAAAAAAAAAAAAAAAAGGTTCAAGGTATTATGAATTGTGCTGCTATAAACATGGGTATATATATGCATCACTGTAATATTTTGTCTTTAACTTTTTTGGTAAGATACCCAGAAGGGGTATTGCTGGATCAAATGGAATCTCTACTTTTAGTTTTCTGAGGAATCTCCATACTGATTTCCATAGTGGAAGTACTAGTTTACATTCCCACCAACAACATAAAAGGTTTCCTTTTCTCTTACAACTGCTCAAATATTTGTTGCTGTTTTAACTCAATTTATTTTGAGATAGGGCTTTGCTATGCAATTCAGGCTGGCCTTGAACTCACCTTGTGGTCCAGGCTGGCCTGAACTCATATCAAGCCTCCTGCCTTGGCTTCTTGAACGCTGTGATTACAGGTATACACCACTACACATCACACATATGTTGCTCTTTGTTTTTTAAGATGCCCATTTTTTTCTGGAGTAAGATGGAATCTCTATCTTGTTTTGATTTGCATTTCTTTAATGGCCAAATATACTGAACATGTTTTCATGTACTCACTGGCCATTCCTCTTTCCTTTCTTCCCTCTCTTCCTGCCTCCCTCTCTCAGCCCCTCTCTTTCCTCCCTTCCCACTGCAAATGGCTCCCAGGGCAGTGTGAATGCTAACTACTTCCTCTGGCCACTGAGCTATACCCTAAGCCTATACACAGTTTCAAAGTATGCAAAACCTGCACAAATGCCCCAAATTAACACCTGCCTTTAAGATATTGTATTTGGATTGGGTGAAGGAAAAAACTGCCATCTGGGTGAAACATTCCAAAAGTAAATAACATTTTGCATCCTTATGGTTGAAAGTAAGCCAGAAATCCAAAGATTACTTTAGGTTACCTGTTCTCTATGATACATAAGCTTCTATATTTAAAATCGGTTAAATAGTTTCAAACTTCATATGCAGACACACAGAGTGATAGGTGGCTACATTGTTTAAAATTGTAAACATTAGTTTAAAAATAGGGCTGGGAGGTGGCTTGGAGGTCTAAGTGCCTGCCTGGCAAGCATAAGGACCAGAGTTGAAGTGTGAACTGTGTAGCGAGACCTTGTAACAAATAAATAAATAAATAAAATTTAAACAACTGAAAAATCATAGCAATATAAGATTTCTATTGCTTTATAATCTAAATGCTATAAAATATATTTATATATTAATGAGTCAATTAAAAATAAACTCTAAAAAAGGGGATACAGATGAATGTCCATTTTGTATCTGTGTATTCAAAATGGTTAGGATAGATATATAGTTGCATTCTCTTAATGAATAGAATGATTTGTTCTAATAGTGTTTGTAAATAGGATATCATGTCCGCATCTTGTACAGCAAATAACCACTAGGAAGAGAGTATTCAATGTGTTAATTATTGAAACTGTCCTGCCAATTTGATTTGAAACTGTCTCATTGCTATTTGTCTCTCAATAAAATTATGGAAAAAATAAACTCTAAAGCTAAGTTTTCATTTTTACTTTTTCTTTCTTCCCTTTAATTTTTAAAAAATATTGTCACAGTTCTATAATGGAATGCTACAGTTATAATATGGTTATGGCTTGTGTCTATATGTCCCTCCTGAAACCTCATGCTCTCATAGGTGGGGGTTTTTCAGAAGTACCTGGATCTGCAGGGTGTGACACTGGAGTGGTTCATGGTGCGATGATAGGGTTAAGGATCATGTTCTACTCTCCCTGTTAAGGGACAGAGAGAGGCTTGTTGCTTGGGTTTGTTGTGTACTGTCTGGTGCATTCCTTGCTTTGCCAGGCTGTTTCTGCACTGTGATAACCCTCTACCCAGCCACCCTGCCTCGGAGTCAGGTGATTATGCACTGAAACCTCTACAAACTGTGCATTAAATAAATCTTTTCTCTCTAAACCTGTGGGTGTTGGATATTTTATCTCAGCAATGACAAAACTAATTAAGACAAATGCTGTAATAAAATCAGGGAGAAGACACTTAGCTTTTTCTGCAATTAAGTTTACCAAATCACTGATTTTGAGGGGGTTCATCTTGATCAGGTATATTAGATGAATTGGAACTACAGTATGTTAGTACTTTTACATTTATTTCACAGTAACAGCTGGTTCATAAAAGTTTTTTAATACTGTCTTTTGTGATTTCTAATAGCTACCATGCTTCCTTTATTAATTTTTTTCTTTTATCCTTGGAAATCAACATCCTACTACTGTATATGACTACATAAACTTTTCAGTTTCTGAATTGGCAGTTTTTGTTTATGTTCTTACATTTAACGTATCAGAAGATAGAGCCAGTGAGAGTTCAGTGGACTCAAGCACCTGTTTAGGCAAGCTTAGACAAGCGCAGGACTGCAGTTCCATCCCCAGCACCACATGCTGCGCCAGCCCCACTCCCAGGATAGGCTGAGCCATCCAGAGTCTGGGCGTTGTGGAGCACACCTGTAATCCCAGCACTGGGGAGTCTGAAAGCAGGAGGATCACCATGAGTCAGAGCTGTGTAGTGAGACTGGCAACAACCAAATACATTTAAAAAAAGTATCAGAAGATCAATTTCCTCCTTATATGGAGGAAATTTATACAAGTACTTTTTGCCTTTTATAAGTAGTAGAAATGTTCTAAACTATTTTATTGGAAAATACTATGCATTCATATGTAGATGACTCATATTAGAGCCTTGATAAAGCTAGATTGTCCAAGTAGCTTATAATTAAATTGCAATTTTCCCCCTCCATTTTATTTATGGGCTGTTTTCTATAGTTCTTGTCTAATTAATATGTTAGCTAAGAGACTCAGCACCAGTAAAAACGTTTTTATCTCTTACATTTTAATTTAATTTATTTAGGTAACTCCATGAGATTTCCTGACTTCTTACAAGGGAAAACAAGAAAAAATAATACACTCTAGAGTTCTTCAGGTTTCCCAGATAGTTGGTGATCATAAAGAGTATGGGCAGGCCAAAAGTATACAGCTATACTCTGCTTCTTGTATTCGTAGGCCATTTGCAGTCCAAGATTTTAAATACATATACAAACTCATTCATATTATTATTGTACAAGCCAGGTGAATGCTTTAGAAGTCAAAACTCTTCTCTTAATGGCTGTGACCCATCCACATGGCTGACGCTGACAAAAGATCTACAAACTGCTGTACAGGGTTTCAGGGTAAATCCTGAGGGGATTTGACTGACCTCGCCAGGTACAAAAGTTACATTTTTTGTTATATAAGTCTTGCTTTATCTTGGTCTTAACCATCCAGTGGAAAAGTATAAAAATGGGGTATAAAAAGTAAGCCATACTAATGTGCTGAGCTATAAAAGGCTCAAGTCAACAACTTCTGACATTCCCACTCCTACGGAAAACCCACTACCATTATGAATTACTGGACTATATTGGATTATTTTGCAGAATTCACGTACTTACAATACTTAAATGGCAAAGGAATACCCATTTCTGACAAAACTAAACAAAAAAAGGGGGTACAAATGAAGGACCATTTTGTATCTGTATATTCAAAATAATTAGGATAGCAAAGCCTTCTTTTTTTTTTTTTTTTAAATCGACTTCTACTGAGCATAGTGCTGCATTTGGGAGCCTGAGGAAGAAGGATCATCATGAATTCAAGACCAGTCTGGGCTGCTCAATGAGTTCAAGTCAGTGAGTTGAAGTCCAGTCTTAGCACATAGACAGACCTTGTACCAAAAACCAAAAGCAAACGTTTTGACTACTTCAAGTTCATAGAAATTTACACAAAATATATCAGTATTTCAAAACAAAGCTACTATTTAATTGTACATATTTATGTAGCATTTTTCCATTTCTATGAAATGACAAAGATCAGCAAATCTATAAGGGAAACAGGAAATATGAAAGTGTTTGATTAGATTCTGGGTTGGAGATAGTGATTTTAGAGTGCACAGTATCAAATAGTACATTTTACATGAATAAATTTACAGCACACAGTAATATTTAAATAAGCTGGTTCGAGGAAAAGAACCTTGTGAGGCTGCAGATGTAATCATGGGCTCAGTAAATGTTTATGTATTCAATACTGTACAGCTAACAAGTTGGCATGATGCACATTATAGTAAAAATGATATCTAATCATTTTTGAATAATGCAGTCTATGAATATAAACTGTTAAAATGTTGATTTAAATAAACAACTGATCTGTATTACATAAAAAATAGGATAGTTATACAGCTGCTTTCTCTTAATTCAATGAATAGAAAGATTTGTACTAATAGTGTTTGGACAGGATATCATATCTGCATCTTGTACTATGGATAGACACTAAGAAGACAACAATATGCAATGTATTAATTATTGAAACTGTCCTACTAATCGGTTTTGAAACTGTCTCATTGCTATTTGTTTCTCAATAAAATTATTAAAAATAATTTTAAAAACTCTGCTCTTTCATCTATTTCAAATATATATTCTTCTTCTAACTTTGATGGTATATCTTTTTGTTTGGATTAGATATATTTATAGTGTATGCAAATCATAGATTCCTATGACCAATTAATTTCCAAAAACATTCCCACAAAATTCAGACACACAAAGGATTACATTGCAAGTAGGTTATTGTACTTGGCTAGTTTATTTTCATGTGTAGGGAGATTACAGGCTTTTCTTGTGTAAGTACAACACACAAAATTGACTTTAGCAAGGAAATAAAAGAAAATACAGAGACAAATGTAAAAAAATAAAGAAGCCTACTCCATTAATTTTTATAAGGACATATACTATTCCTTAGACTCAGGACATTCTGCTGTGGGTAAAATGTATTTTCTCCCATTTAGTCATGACTTTTATGAACCCTAACATATGGAATTACTTAAAGGAAAACTGACAAAATCCTGCAAATATATATTATAATTTACTTGCATGAAACCTTTATAGACTTTCAGATGCAGGACACAATCATACTTCTAGGCTAATTTAAAACAAGCATCCAGGCGGGCCGGGGAGATGGCTCAGTGGAATAAGTGCTTCCCTGGCAAGCACAAGGGCCTGAGTTCAATCCCCTAGTTCCACCAAAAAAAAAAAAAAAAAAAAAAAGATAAAACAAGCATCCAGTCATACCTACCAGAAGTTTACCTTGAAAATCTTGCTACTATTATGGTTCTGGTGCCAAGATCAAGTCTCTCAAAACCAGCCAACCAAGCAAGCAAGCAACTAACCAAAACAGAAAATGAGCAACAACAAAAATCGGCTGGGGATGTTGCTCAGTAATAGAGCACTGTCCTATCATGTGCAAGGCTCTGACTTCAAATCCAAGTAACACACACACACACACACACACACACACACACACAATAGTTCTCAGAAGATTTCAAATGATAGATTCTCATGATATGAAAATTCAGATTTTCTATTCAGAAGAGAAAAGAGAGAACTAGAAGCACTAAGATTCTATGGGAGTCTATTTTTTTTTATTGTTCTGAGGTCAACGAATTCCTCTGGAGCTCAGCTGGTCATCTGCCCTTGTCACTGTCCTTGCAATTGCATGGTAGGCTGGATCTTGATACTGTCTATTTCTTAAGTGAGAATACATTGTCCAGAAATAAGATTAAGCTCTCACATTTTTTAATCAGATTTTATTGGTAAATTTTGGATATACATAATGATCACATTAATCATGGAAATTTGTACCTGTATATGGTATAACTTGTTTTTCTTTCCCATTCTCTTACCCTTCTCTCACAAGCTCTTAACTTTGTGAAATATTTTTTGATTAGATATTTTTAAAATTTATGTTGTTGGACTTTTAACATTTGGTTTCTAGGCACAGAACAGCAAATCTTCTACTCCTCAGAGAAAGTCGTCTGAGTACCTTCAGATCCTGACACATACCCCCTCATAATTTTTCTCCTTCACATTAAGAAGTTCAAAGTTCTCTGGCTTACAATTACACACAGTTCTAGGCCAACTGCTGGACCATACCCACGTAAGGAGTATACGTAAGGGTCTTTTCTTTTTAAATTTCATTTCTTCTCAGCCAACTTCGAAATCTGTGAAGAAAGATATAGATGTTGTGACACATTATTGGGGGAAATGGGGAAAGTTCTCTCTGATTTTGGTTCTTTTAGGTATTACATGCTAAAATGGCTCCTGTGAAGCATATTGATAAATATTCTGGTAGCTGGCCTGCCTCCTTTCTTTACTTTTTTTTGGGGGGGTGGGCTGGTATTGTGGATTAAATTTAGGGCCTTGTGAACACTAAGCAAGTGATTTGCTCACTAAGTTATTTCTCAATACCTGTGCTTCCTTTCTTTTTATTCAATCAAGATAGAAAGTATTTTCTTGCCTAGAGCAAAAGAACATGCATTTTGTTCACTTCATAGTACTTCACATCACTGCATATTACTTCATGTTGTTGCAGACATTCAACCTACCCAAGGCAAGGAATGTAACTTGTACTACGCTTCTGCATTCAAGATGGTAGACAATAAAACCTCAAAGATAAGGAGTATGTTCTTTAAAATGTGAGGCCTTTCCCAACACTAGGCATTCATCAATAGTGGATAATTTTAAATTTTGTAGTAGTTTCAGATGGGGTCAACATACCATCCATGTGAAGTGGTCCTCAATTATAGGCAGATGTGATAAGATAATGAACTCCACTGTAAAAGTAAGAAGGACCCTGACAACAATTGACACAATCAACTTTTTAAGAACATTATAAATGAACAAAAGCTGAAAACTATACAAGGACCATTTAGTGAAGAAAAATAATTGAATCCCATAAGAACAGTGATTTTTGTGCTATTACAATGTGACCTAATCTCACTCCATTCTTCTCATCTCTGTGATACTTTTGAAATCCACCAGTTGCTAAAAAAAGAAGGTACTTCAAGTTCTCCCCAAAGATTATTCCCCTGAAAATTATGACTAGTTGACATGCCTGGAGGTTTCCTGGAAAGTTCCTTTCTCAGAGTTTTAAGTTATTTGATTTGATTCAGTGCTTGCAATGTATTAATATCCCTATCCCCAGACCATCTGTTGAAAGCATTCAGTGATAATTGTAAAACTTTTCAGTGGTACCCATTAGCAGGAGGGCTGTTCACAAGGAGCTGATAATAATCTGGGCAAAAAAATTGAACTGAAGAAGTAAGGAATGAAATTTCATAGGAAGACTTAAAATAATATAACGTATTCCTGGACCTCTGGAAGGCCATGTTCACATGCAGAGCTGTGTGCATGGCAAAGAATTATGTGGAAAGTTCCCGACCTCTCACAACTTGCTTGATTTAAATCTCTGCAAGCAAGAAGTAAAGTTGAAGGCAGAGTTATGAACTGCTTGGTAGAATGTTGCAGGCATGCTCAAACACACTCAGAATCTCTTGGCAAAGGCTTGGTCACACTATTTCCAGATAGTTGAATGAATCTATGTCCGGTACATTAGCTGATTACTACTGTAACCATGCAGAGATTTCAGAACATGCCCATGCAATACATTACAGAATTGGCTGAGAAAAAATACTAAATCTATAAAACAGCAGCAGCAAAAACAGCTGAAACAATAGCAAACCCTGGGGAGGAGAAAAATCTGATTCTCAGAATTCCATATTGTATTATTTAAAATGCAGTTTTCAAATCAAAGTTATGAGATAGGCAAATAAAGTTATGAGACAGGCCCACACATACTGGTAAAAATAAATCAATAGAAACTGCCCCTTCAAGTTTAGCTATTGGACTCAATAGACATTAAAAGGGCTACTGAGTTACAAACTAAAGAAAATATCTAAGAAACTGAAAGAAAGTGTGAGGACAAAATAACATCAACGGAAAGAGACTATAAATGAGAAACAATTCTAAATTGTAGAGTTGGATATTACTTTAACTGAAGAAAAGAATTTCTATGTAGAGGTACAGCTAAAGATTTTTACTGGTAGAATAAAGAAGCAGATAGCTTTAAAGTAGGTCAGTTGAGATGATTTGGTCTGGGGAACAAAATTAAAAAAGTGAAGAAAAAGGAACAGGACCTCAGAAATCTGTGAGGTCTCTTCAAGCATATCAGCTTACACATAATGTTCATATGTAAATATGTGGCTTATTTGATACTATCAACTGCAAAATATGGAAAAGTAAGTAAAGGAAAAGGGAACAAAACTTCTAAATACTGTTAAAATTAAGTTGATATTAAAATTAATTTTTATATTGGAAAATGGTTCGCAGGAGTGGGGGAGGATCCGAAAAGGAATTGTGGGAGAAAGGCTTCTTCTCATCTGGTGGAGGCCATCAGGTAAGCCAAGATGAGTGCGTACAAGTACATCCAGGAGCTGTGGAGGAAGAAGCAGTCCTATGTGATGCGCTTTCTGCTGCGGGTCCGCTGCTGCAATACTGCCAGCTCTCAGCGCTCCACAGGGCCCCTCGCCTCATGCAGCTGGACAAAACTCGCACACTGGGATATAAGGCTAAGCAAGGGTATGTCATATACAGGATTCGTGTGCGCCACGGTGGCCGCAGACATCCAGTTCTTAAGGGAGTGACTTACAGGAAGCCTGTCCATCACGGTGTTAACCAGCTGAAGTTTGTGCAAAGCCTTCAGTCTGTTGTTGGGGAGTGAGCTGGATGCCACTGTAGGGCTCTAGGAGTTCTAAACTCTTATTGGGCTGGTGAAGTTTCCACATACAAATTCTTTGAGGTAATCCTTATTGATCCATTTCACAAAGCCATCAGAAGAAATCCTGACACCCAATGGATCACCAAACCAGTCCATAAGCACAGTAAGATGCGTGGGCTGACATCTTCAGGCCACAAGAGTCCTGGCTTTGGAAAGGGCCACAAGGTCCATCACACTATTGGTGGTTTTCACTGTGCAGCTTGGAGAAGGCAGAATACTCTCCAGTTCCACTGTTACCGCTAATAATATGTGATGTTTGTAAAATTCATAACCTAATAAACAATTTCAGACAGTCAAAAATTATTTTTATAAATTTAGTTGTTAATACTAATTACCAGTAAGAAATACTAACCTGTACTATAAGAAATGCCAAGAGAATTAAAATGGGAAAGTAGAAAACATTTGTTCAATTCAAAAGAAGTTAGTTATGGTGGAATAGAGGACCAAAGAGGACATAAGTCATTGAATACAGGTAATAGAATGTTATAAATCAGACTACATAAATTACATTAAATACAAATAGCTTAAACCCTGAAAATAAAGGGCAAAAGTTGGCAGAATTACTTTAAAAAATATCATTCAGCTGGCCAGATAGCTCAGCAGACTAAAGTGCCTGCTTAGGCAGATGCAGGGACAGGGTCGATCCTTGGCATGCCATGCTGGCCCCACTTCCAGGGTGTACCGAGACAGCGACTAAGACTGGGCGTGCTGGTGCAGCACCTGTAATCCCAGCGCTTGGGAGGCTGAGGCAAGAGAATCACTATGAGTTCGAGCCAGCCTCAGCTATATAGTGAATTCAAGGTCAGCCTTAAATGCATGGCAAGACCCTAATTCAAAGAAACCAAGAAAAAAAGAGTATATGCTAACTTTGTGTTTTCTGAAAGAGAGCTAGAAAGCTATATTAATATTAGACAAAAATAGTGTTCAAGACTAAAGTTTTACTAGAGACAACAAAGCATATAGTACATTGTATTGCTAAAAGGGTCAATCCATCAACAAACTCTAACAATTTAAAAAATATATGGACCTAATAATAGAGTCCCCAAAAACACAAAGCAAAAGTAGTCAGAATTGAGAATAGTAGTTGGAGACTTAAATATACCACTTTCAGTAATGAATAGAAAAGCAATACAGAGACAGTTATGGAGAAAGTAGAAAATTTGAATAATAATATTAACCAAATACACCAGAGAGACATCTATAAAACACTCCACTCAACAAGGGGATATGTATTCTCATCAAGTCCACACAAAACATTTTCCAGGATAAACCATATGTTAGATCATGAAACAAGTCTCAATAAATTTAAAAGGGATGACATTATATAAAATATGCTCTATAATAGCAACATAATGAAATGGGAATTTAATAACAGAAGGAAATGTAAGAAGTTCACAAATATATAGGAAGAAAACAATATTCTTAAATAACCACTGAGACAAAGAAAAAAGTCATGCTGGGTGTGATGGCAAATTCCTGTAATTCCAGCACTCTCATATTTTGAGGCAGAAGGATTGCAAGTTTGAGCCCAGCCTAGGCAATTTAGCAACAAAGTGAGACCCTGTCTCAAAATTATACTACTAATATGATGCCCTGTGTAAATCAATTTTTATATAAAATAAATCTTGCATTTCTGAGATTTTTGTATTAAACCAATCTTACCTTTCTGAGATGAATCCAACTTAGTCATTATGTATAATATTTTTAATGTTATGAAATTCAGTTTGCTAGCACTTTGTTAAGGATTTCTGTACCTGTATTCTTAGGGAAATTAGTATATCATTTTTTATGATATCTTTGTGGCTTTGGTTTTTGGGCCTCAATGAAAGAGTGGGAAAGAGCACCTTCCTCTTTTATTTTTTGAAAAACCCTGTGAAAAATTGCTATTAATTGTTCTTTAGTCATTCTGGTAAAAATTATCAATGAAACCATTTGAACAGAAGCTTTTTTAAGAAGGAATATTTAAAATATTATATATATATATATATATATTATAGTCAAATGTTCTCCTTTTTGAGTCAGGTTTTGTTTGTTTGTTTGTTTGTTTTTAAACTGAGAATCAAGCTCAGGATCTTGCACTTGCCAGGCAGGCGCTGTGCGACTGAACTACATCCCTAGATGTTTGGGCCAGTTTTGACAGTTTTCAACTTTTATAAATGTATACATTTTAATAACTTTAGTTGTATTATGCCATTCAGAAAAAGAGATACAGTAATTATAAGTGAATAACAATATGGACATTCACAAAAGGACCACATCACTCAATAAAAATGAACACTGGAAGAACTTCAGAAACCTCTCTGACATTCCCTTCAAGTTCTTTCATGTCCTCTCTGCCAAGGATAATCACTCTACTGATTTTTTAAAAATTTTATTTATTTATTTATTTATTTATTTATTTATTT
>NW_004524827.1:109383-110045 GCF_000260255.1 Octodon degus | reverse complement strand
TGTGGTGCTGGGGGATTGAACCATGGTCCCTGTGCTTTGCTAAGCTTGTTCTAAGTAGGTGCTTTAGACCACTGAGCCATCTCACCAGCCCCACTCTATTGATTCTTTTAATGAAAAATAAATTTCTCTGGTTTTGAGCTTTAGATACATGTATTTATAAAGTATTCTTTGTGTCTGTCTTCTTTCACTCATTGCTAAGTGTATGGGATTAATTTCTATTGTGTGAAGTTATAGGCTGTCCATTTTAACTGATTTATTCTTTCACTTTTTAGTCATTCTTAAGTTTTTGGATTATTTTCTGAATTCATGCACCTACAATATTTGAGTGGCAATGGAATATCCATCTCTGACAAAGCTAAACAAAAAAGAGGGCTATAAATGAAGCACCATTTTGTAGTGAAAACATACATATCCTTGTGTATACAAATTAATTAGGTTAGATATACAGTTACTTTCTCTTAGCTCAATGAGAAGAAAGATTTGTACTAATAGTGTTTACACAAGATATCATGTCTGCATCTTGTACTATGAATAACTACTATGAAGAAAACAATATGCTTTGTATGTAATTATTGTAACTATCCTACTAACCTGTTTGGAAGCTGTCTCATTGCTATTTCTTTCTCAATAAAATTATTTTTTTTAATTTTTATTTATTTATT
>NW_004524827.1:106752-108250 GCF_000260255.1 Octodon degus | reverse complement strand
ATTAGAACAAATCTCTCTATTCATTAAGAGAATGTAACTATATATCTATCCCTTTTGAATACACAGATACAAAATGAACATTCATCTGTATCCCCTTTTTTGTTTAGTTCCATCATTTGAATATTATAAGTGTGTAAACTCAGCAAAATGTTCTAAAAGAGTCCAGTGGTCCATAACAGTATTGGGTCTTCCACTTCACTGGCAATGTCAGAAATTGTTGACCTGAGTCCCCTACAGTTCAACATAACAGCATGGCTTTACTTCTTATAATTCATTTTTATACTTTTCTGCTGGATGGTTAAGACCAAGATAAAGGAAGACCTATGCAACAAGAGTTGTAGCTTTTGGGTCTGATAAGGTCAGTGAAATCCCCTCAGGATTTATCCTGAGATCCTGTACCTCAGATTGTCAGTGTCAGTCATGTGGATGAGTCACAGCCATTGCTTGGCCAATGTGCTCTCTGTGGAAGCCTTAGAGAATGTTTTCTCTCCATGTGACTCTCCTTAGGCACACTATACATCATTGATCACTTTCCTCTTTGGCCCCATCATTTGGAAATTCATTTTTTGGTAAAGTACCTGTTCAAGTATTTATGCCCTTTGCTACCAGGTTGTCCTTGTCTTGTTGAATTTTAGTGGGTTTTCATATATTCTGCAAACTCTTTTACAAATAACTTTTCCAAACTGTTGTCCTACTTTCACACTCTCTGATTGGTGAAAAGAACTTAATTTTAAACATAGTCCCACTTAGTAATCTTTTAAAAGTGATTTGTATCTTTTGTGTTCTTCTAGCCTGTTTTTGGACTCTTCCAGATGTCTGTGTTTATGTGGGAAGCCAGTCTTCACTATTCCAGAGGTACAATGATGTAATAGTTGCATCAATACCCTAGCTAGTACCTCAGCCTAAACGTAGGAAGGAGATACTCTAAAGCTGATCTTTCCAGTCTTTGCTCTTGTTCAGGGATGATTAGCAATTGAGATTATCCTCTTCCTTGAGGTGAAACATCAAGTCAAATTCACATGATAATTTTAGAACACAATGAACCAACATCAGTCTTTTAGCTTAATCATTGAGATAAAATTTACTAGTAAAATTTCAAGCCAAAAAATGTAGTATAGTATAGTCTACTTTCAAATTTAGCTTCAACAATTATGGTCACAGAGCAAATCTTGTTCTATGTGTATCACACTTACTTTTTTCTTGTATTATTTTATTTTATTCTTCAAAATTTCTTTATTTGATATGTGCCATACTGGAGATTGAACCTGGGTCCTTGAGCTTGCCAGGCAGGTGCTTAGACTGCTGAGCTCTCTCCCCAGCCCCTTCTGCACTATTTTGGTTCCTTTTTTTTTCAAAATTTTATTGATAAACAGATAGCAATGAGACAGTTTCAAATCAAATCGGAAGTACAGTTTCAACAAATAACACACTGCATATATTCTTCTTAGTGGTTAATTGCTGTACATGATCTGGACTTGAGATCCTATTTACAAACACC
>NW_004524827.1:91017-92606 GCF_000260255.1 Octodon degus | reverse complement strand
ACTCTCTGCAGGGATTGCAGCTGCAGGGTTACACCTCAAGCATGTATGCCAGGCCTGAGCTGTGCCTAGAGGGGGCAAGATGAAGTAGGGGAAAGAGGAAGCTCTCCCACATGCTCACTGGACCTGGGCTAAGACTGGGTCTGGGGATTCCTGGAACAATGCAAAATTCCTACTCTGCAGGCGGGGTGGGGAGGTGCTGTGGAGTGGTGGGGGGCGGCCCGAGTAGGTGGAGAGTGTCTGGCCCACTCTGCGCCTGGGCTGGGACTGGTCCTGCTGGCACAAGGTAGCAGTAAGCTCTCCACATACTCACCGGACCTGGGTAGGACTGGCTCTGTGGGTTCCCAGAACTGGGCAGAAATTCCTACTGGGCGGGCGGTTTGGGGGAGGTACTGCGGAGTGGTGGAGGGCGGCCCGAGTTATTGAGAGAGGGTCCGGCCCACCCTGCGCCTGGGCTGGGACTTGTCCTGCTGGCGCAGGGTAGCAAGAAGCTCTCCCACACACTCACCGGACCTGGGCTAGGACTGGGTCTGGGGATTCCCGGAACTGGGCAGAAATTTCTACTCAGCGGGCTGGGTGGGTAAGGTTTTGTGGAGTGGTGGGGGGCGGCCTGAGGGGGTGGGAGAGGGTCCGTCCCACTCTGCACCTGGGCTGGTACTGGTCCCACTGGCGCAAGGTAGCAGGAAGCTCTCCACACACTCACCGGACCTGGGCTAGGACTGGGTCTGGGTGTTCCCAGAACTTGGCAGAAATATCTACTCGGTGGGCGGGGTGGGGAAGGTTCAGCGGAGTGGTGGTGGGTGGCCCGAGGGTGTGGGAGAGGGTCCGGCCCACTCTGTGCCAGGGCTGGGACTGGTCCCGCAGGCGCAGTTTAGCAGGAAGCTCTCCCTTTTAGTTCCTTTTTGATTTGGTTTTGTTTTTGGTACTGGGAATCGAACTCAGGACCTTGCACTCACCAGGCAGGCACTTAAGCCACTGAGCTCTCTCCCCAGCCCCATCTGCATTAAATCTTATATATCACGTAATTTAACCATAAATAATTCAATATTTATCTCTAGAAGTTTGGAGTTTTTAAAAATGGTCATATGACAGTTGTCTCCTAACATATCCAATTTTTACAGTTTTGATATTGTCATATCATAATTTCAAAACAATTTTATTGAACTGGGTATAAAGGCATATACCTGTAATGTCAGCACTTGGGAAGCTGATACAGGAATGTTGCTATGGATTCAAGGCCAACCTGGCTACATAGTGAGCTCAAGGGCAGTCTGAACTCCATAGAAAGACCCTGTCTAAACACACACACACACACACACACACACACACACACACACACACACACACATGCATGAACCATGAATGACCATGAGTTTGAGGCTAGCCTGAAGTATATAGTAAGACTCTGTCTTTCTTCCTTTTCTTACTGGGAACCAAACTAAAGACCTTTTTTTTTTTACATTGCTAGGATTTCTTTCTTTTTTTTTTTTTCAAAATTTTATTGATAAACAGATAGCAATGAGACAGTTTCAAATCAAATCGGAAGTAAAGATTCAACAAATAACACACTGCATATATTCTTCTTAGTGGTT
>NW_004524827.1:78043-90552 GCF_000260255.1 Octodon degus | reverse complement strand
TGGGTCTGAGAAGGTCAGTGAAATGCCCTCAGGATTTATCCTGAGATCCTGTACCTCAGATTGTAGAACCTTTGTCAGTGCAGCCATGTGGATGAGTCATGGCCATTGCTTGGCCAATGTGCTCTCTGTGAAAGCCTGAGAGAGTCTAACTAAAGACTTTGTGCTTGCCAGGCAGGTGCAGTGCAAGAGACTGGGTAAATATAGTTCATAGGTTTTTCTTTTTAAAACCACTTTGGTACTAACCTGCTTTGAAACTATCTCATTGCTCTTTCTTTCTCAATAAAATTATTAAAATATAAAAAACCCATAAAACCCTTCCAAACTATAGGTAACTAATGATTACATTTTCATTTTTAAAAAACACCGTGCCTGTCCCTTTATAACTTAATTTTGCCATTTCAAAACATTCTATTGTATGTATTTACCACATTTCAATGTAATATATTTTCCCTTGTAATTCCCATGTAATCCAGTATTGTAATAAAATATACTTTTCATTTCCTGAAAAAAAAAATAACTTTGGTTGCAATGTTAAATTTACGGCAAAACTAATGGATCCCATCTAAGAATCTGAAGCCCTAACAAGTGTGTTTGCATGGTCATAAATTTCTGTAACACTTGCAGAAATCAATTGTTTAACTGCAATCAATTATCACTGCTATCTGCTTCTATTGCACCTTCTCCTCATTATCTTTTCCCTCACTGAATGGGCCTTGGCCTGGCTAGGGGGATTTATGGGCTCTGACTAGTGGATGGTTGATGAAAGTGCATTGTTTTGTAGTCTAGTGAACTATTATTTATGCAGTGGAAAACTATATTTGTGTATAGTTAGGTTACTACAATAGAAATTTGTTTCATGGAGGAGAAACAAGGTTTGAAATGTAGTGAACTGGAAGCCAATCTTCAGAATGTCCATTCAATTAACTACCCGACATGCAATATTTGGTTTGTATTTTGTTTATTATTAATGTCTAATCAAAATATAAGTTCTGACCTGGCAGAACTAAAAGCCAATAATATGACATAGGTGATCACAAATGTATCATAAATGTTTTTCTTTTCTTGATGGAAGTATAGTTCAATAATGTATATCAGAATACCTGCATTTGTAAAGCTTAAATGTATACAATTGTATGCCGTCACTGTGTATAAAATCTTGTGTTTTATGCATCCCAGTGTATTGGACTGCTTTTTAAAAATATTTTAATTTTCTTTTATTTAAAGAATATCAAAAAAAAAAAAAAAAGAAAAAGAAAAAGAAACAATACAAACTTTCACTACACAAACAATAGGAATTCAACAATGGTTGTATTGTAAGATGTTATCTTCATGTTATGGAATGTGTATTTATGTATATTATTCGTGTTGTCCAGATGACATTTGGCAGTTCTGCATGGAGCATTTTACAAAACTCACACTGAATGGCTTCAAGAAACAAGTGTTCCAGTGGGAAAACCACTTGCACCTATTTATTTGTCAGTGTATGGAGTATAATATCAATATGACAATGAATAATTATGTGTTACAATGTGATGCAGTAGCATGTCAATTGCTCTTGTGAGTGTGTTAATCACGTTAGTTTTGTGTATCTTCCTAAGTATTGACAGTCAATATGACAGAAAGATGGTCCACTTAGTAGAAGACAAAAACAAAACTGAAGAAAGAATCTTAGAAGCTTCAGTATGCTAAAGCCACTCTTACATTATGATAGAGACTGAGCATTCTGCGGATCGAAAGTCCTGGCATTAAGGAAAACAACTACTATAGCCTAGAAATTATAGGCAGTGAAAATGACAACGATATGCTGTACATATTAGCAAGATCGATCACATGAAAGCTGCTCTCATATTCCTCCACAATTTCCTCTTTTTTTTTTTTAAGTTTTGGTTTACCGGGGATTAAACACTGGACCATGTGCTTGCCAGGCAGGCGCTTATACTACTGAGCTATCTCCCCAGCCCTCCTTTTTCTTCTTGATTGTGATTATTTTCTTTCCTTTCCCTTCCTTGACTTCTCTTCTAGGTTTTTTGAGACCATTTTGATAGCAATAATCATAGCAATTATGCCTGGGGATATAGCTTAGCGGCATAAGCATCTGACTGGCAAGCACAAGGGCCTGAGTTCGATCCCCAGTAATCCCCTACCAAGAAAAACGCTTTATTGGGTTGGTGAGATAGCTCAGCAGACTAAAGCACCTGCTTAGACAAGCTTAGGCAAGTGCAGGGACCCTGGTTTATTCCCTGGCACCACATACTGCAGCAACCTCTCCCCCAGGGTGGGCTGAGTTAGCCAGAGTTGGGGTGTAGTGGTGTATGCCTGTAATCTCAGTGCTGGGGAGGCTGAAAGCTGGAGGATCACCATGAGTCTGAGCTGTGTAGTGAGATCCTGAAACAACCAAATGCATTTTAAAGAAAAAGCATTTATATATAGCACTGAGTGAAATCACATCTACAAACATGTGCATCTCAGCTCAGACTGGTGTTTACATACACTTTTCTGGCCTCCTGAGTCCTTGCTTACAACTACACAAACGGGTGGTGTTCAGGTCATAATTCAAAACTTTGGTAGAACAAAATATTGTTTAACAGCAAAATGGAATATCTCAGTCAATAAAGTGAGAAATTTCTCAATCTTGATATAGGTGTATTTTTAAGGTATTGTATTGGTTTCCTACTGCTGTTATAACAAAAGATCATAAACTTAGTGGCTTAGGGTAACACAAACAACACAATCCTATGGGGTTGTAGCCTGGGAGGTTTAAATCAGTGTCACTGGGCTAAATTCAAGGCACTAGATGGCTTTGGGATGCTTTTTCTAGTTCCCAGGGGCCACTTGTTTTCCTTAGCTCATTGCCCCTACCTCCTTCAAGATGCACAGCATTACATTTTCAATCCCTCTGTTCAAAGATTCCATCATCACATCTTTTTTTTCTGTGTCTGACCCTCTTGCCACCTTTTTTATTTATTTATTTTTTTGGGGGAACCGGGGATTGAACTCAGGCCCTTGTGCTTGCCAGGGAAGAGCTTATTCCACTGATTGCCATCTTTTTTAAAAGACAGAGTCTAGCTATATAGTCCAGGCTAAGTTTTTTTTTTAATATTATTGAGAAACAAATAGCAATGAGACAGTTTCAAAGCCAATTAGCAGGACAGTTTCATTAATTAATACATTGTATATTGTTGTATTCATAGTACAAGATGCAGACATGATATCCTGTTCAAATACTATTGGTACAAATCTTTCTTCTTCTCATTGAATTAAGAGAAAGTAGCTATATATTTATCCTAACTCTATTGTATGTACAGATACAAAATGGTCCTCCATTTGTATCCCCCCTTTTTTTAGTGTTGTCAGATTTGGTATTCCATTACCATTTAAATATTGTAGGTGCATGAACTCAGCAAAGCAATCCAATATCAGCTTCAGTTTGAACTCACCATATAGCTCAGGCTGGCTTTGAGCTTGCAGTGATCTTCCTGACTCAAGCTCTTGAATGGAGGGGTTACAGACGTGGACTGGTGTGCCTGACTCTTATTTAAGGACCTTTGTGATTACCTCAAGCTGACCCAGATAAATTAAGAAAGTATTCTTAATTTAATCACACTTAAAAAATCCTTTTTTTCCACATAAATTTACATATTTAGTTTCCTGGGTCAGGACATGAACATGTTGTGTAGGGCATTATTGGTCTACCACACATAAACTACCCTCTGACCATCAAGTTTTATGTCCATTCCAGATGAAAAATTTATTCATTCAATCCCAAGGTCCCCCAATATCTCACTCCATTAAAAATACTATTTTAAGTCCAGCATCTCATCTATGTCTCATCAGGTGCCATATGTCATATAAATCATTTGAACTATGTATGGGTAACGCTTTAGCAAAATTCCTCTCCATTTGTAGGCCTGAAAAATAGGAAATAAGTTGTCCACTGTGAAAATAAAATTATGGGATAGATATAGGATGTGAAATATAGATGTTCCTGTTCAAAAAGAGGAAGAGTAGGAAGGAAAATGTAATTATCATTTTAATCAATTTTGAAACCTAACTGAACAAGCAACATGAGGTGTGAAGACCTGGGAATAACATCTGGAACCCGGTGTTCAGTACTCAGTTTTCCTTCCTTTTCCATGATAAGCAGTATGCACTGCAGATGAGAAGTTTTATTAGGTACTGTTTCTTGCCTCTAAAATTTTAGGAGACTGTAGTGGTGTCAGGATTTAATGAAAAAAATGCATTTGTTTTACTGGATTTTGTGATATTAGTGGTACTTGTGAACTTTTAAAAATAGATTATTTATTGTGATGTACTTTCTTATTTTATATAAATATTTTTGTCTAATCTTGTATTCATAACTTTGCAATATTTTGTGCTCTTTTTAGTAAAGTGGATCCCATAAATTGTTGAGCTGCAGCCTCCATAAAACCTACATCCAAGACCAGGTGTGGTGGTGTATGCCTGTAATCCCAGCGCTGGCGAGGCTGAAAACAGGAGGATTACTATGAGACTGAACTGCATAGTGAGACCCTGTATGAAGGACATAAAAATAAGCCTAGATCAAACAATAGTATAGACCAGTAGATTTCAGGTTTTATGATTGCTCCCCCATCAGTTAAAAAATTGCATATGAATGTGAGTATGTCATATATTTGTGAATTGTATACATGGACTAGTATACTAATATATGCTGTATAATAGAATAAGCATACACAAAATATAAATGAAAAAGAATGGGAAAATGAGCAATATTTGAAAATATCTTGTCAATTCACAAGATCATGAGTAATTATTTTAAGGAAGTAATAGATTTGGAGAAATATTCATGATTAATAATGTAAGACATTCACCCATATTTTGATATCTTTCTTGATTGCTTCAACTTTGTGGGTAGACATCATTTGATCTAATTATTCATCTAAGAACTTGTCATAGTAGCTAGAGAAATGCTAACTTTCCCATTTTCTTGTTAGTGGTTTTTGATGGTATCATTAGAAGCATTTTCAATTTGAATTTATTTGTAATTGTTTACCTTTCTTTTTATTTTTTATTTTATGGAAAAGTTAAAACCAAATTTTCTAACAAAATAATAGGAGAATAACAAATAATCAATACATTTAACATTGTTATTTTCAAAATAGCTAATCAGCATACAAGATATGGGCTTATAAAATACTCCAAATGGATTGTACTGCAACAATGTTGAATATGGTTTGATTTCTAAATATCTGTGTAAAAATGTGTAATTGTTTTTAATATTCTATAGGGATTTAAATTTTAGAACATTCATGGTTGTTGGAAAATAGCAGTTTCATTTTATGTCTAAGGTATGTGGTATTCAGAAGGTAGTGATGTTAAGCTTAACTGCTTTTGTTATAGGCTAAAAATATCAGTAATCTTCTCTTCTGGATGTTTAACAACTAAAGTTTTCAGACCAAAAATTAGACAGATAGATGGGCTAAAAATATAGCCAATATTTTGGCCCTAGCTCTTCAAGGTCAGTTTGGATTCAGGACATAAGAGATCCTCTGTTGTGACATCCTGTAACTAAGTGGTGTCCCAAATTTTCTTACTTTTTTTTTAATCTCCGAAAGTAAAATATATCTATAGTCTATCAGTCTCAGAGGAGAAGAACACATCATGAATGTAAATCCTTTAAACATTCAAAAGAGATTAAGAGTGGAAAAATCTGATAATGAAATCTTATACTACATTTTCTATGAATACTTTTTCATAAACAGAGCTTCCCCAAGCTAAACTATGGGTGGACTATATTTATTGTACAGATGGTACTTTTTTATTTTAATTTTTTCAATAATTTTATTGAGACATAAATAGCAATGAGACGTTTCAAATCAAATTGGTAGGACAGTTCAAATAATTAACATATTACACTGTCTTCCTAGTGGTTATTTGTTGTACAAGATGCAGACATGATATCCTATTTACAAACACTATTACAACAAATCCCTCTATTCCTTGAATTAAGAGAGTGTAGCTATATATCTACCCTAACCATTTTGAATACACAGATACAAAATAGTCATTCATCTATATCCTGCTTCTCTGTTTAGTTCCATCATTTAAATATTATAGGTGTGTGAACTCAGCAAAATATTCCAAAACAGTCCATTAGTCCATAATAGTATTGGGCCTTCCACTTGACTGGCAATGTCAGAAGTTGTTGACCTGAGTCCCCTACAGCTCAACATAACAACATGGCTTTATTTCTTGTACTTTGTTTTTGTACTTTTCTGCTGGATGATTAAGACCAAGATAAAACAAGACCTATGTAACAAGAATTGTAGATTTTGTATCTGATAAGGTCAGTCAAATCCCCTCAGGATTTTTCCTGAGATCCTGTACCTCAGATTGTAGATCCTTTGTCAGTGTCAGCCATGTAGCTGAGTCATGGCCATTGCTTGGCCAATTTGCTCTTTGTGAAAGCCTGAGAGAGTGTTTTCTCTCCATGTGACTCTCCTTAGGCACACTATACATCATTGATCACTTTCCTCTTTGGCTTCATAATCTCCTTGATCAGAAAATTTGGGACACAACTGAGTTACATGTTGTTACAGTACAAGTGCTCATATGTCCTAAGTCTTAATTGACCTTGGAAGGCTAGGGCCAAAATATTGGCTTTACTTGTGGTCCTCCTTTTTGTCTAATTTTTGGTCTGCAAACTTAGGTTGTTAACCCTCCAGAAGAGAAGCTTATTGTTATTATCATATAACCTAAGCTGTTGAGCTTAACCTCATTTTCTATCTGAATATCAAACATCTTAGGTACAATATGGAACAGGTATTTTTCATCAAGTACTGATATGTTGAACTTTAAGTCCTTGTCGAATATTAGAAAAAAATTAAAATATATTTAAAAATAGGAATAAAGAATTATATATGTTTACACATAAGTCCAGAAATCTAACCACATACAACATTGTTGCAGGACAGTCCCACAACATTCCTTTTCCTGTCTCCTGCCTTCATTCAACACCCCCTTCTTTTTTAAACAATAATGTACCCAAGTGACAGTATGGCAGCAACTGGCATGTGATATCAAGCAGCACATATTCAGGAGGCTAGAATGATAGGCACTCCAAGGATGAACCTACTATTACAAATTGCCGTCTTCAGTGCAGTTGCTTAGTTCACAGGTGTCAGTATATATAGATAGTCAGGGTGAGAATCCTTCCAATGAACTTCTAGATTTGAAAATCTTCTGAAGATTCTTAAGATCATTGTCTTACCCATCTTGTACATATAATTATATAGCTTCCCTCTCTCATGTTTCCTAGCTCTTCTCCTTGCTCTTCTCATTGTCTAGTCCTCAAGTCCTTGCTTTCCTTTTAATTGTACTATACCTTTCTGTTTGCATTTCTTCTTTTGAGTTCATATACTATGGAAACAATACGATATTTACACATGTGTGTCTTGTTTATTTCACTTATGAGTATATGTTCAAGTGGCATCCACTTCAATATAAAGGCTTTGAGTATATCATTCTTTATAGCTGTGTAATACTCCATTGTAGAAAATACTACATCTTTTTTATCCATTCCTCAGGTGATGAGCATCTTGGTTGTTTCCAAGATTTGGCTATCACAAATTATTTTGCTATAAACATAGGCACACATATATCCCTATGATATGATGTTTTCAGATGCTCCGGGAAAATTTCCAGTAGAGGAATAGCTGGTTTAAATGGGATTTCCAGTCCAACTTTTCTAAGGAGTCTCCACACTTGTTTCCATAATGGTTACATCAGTCTACATTCCCACCAGCAGTGGAGAAGGGTTCTTTTTTTCTCACAGCTTCTCCACCATTTGTTGTTGGTCAATTTCTTTATGATAGCCATTCTTTCTGGGGTGAGATGGTATCTCAGTGTTGTTTTAATTTAGATTTCACATATGGCTAGTGATGTGGAACATTTTTTCATATATTTATTTGCTTCTTTAATTTCATCCTCTGAGAAGTGTGTGTTCATCTCGGATGCCCATTTCTGGATTGGGTCTTTAAATTTTGGGGCCGTAGTGTTTTTTAGTTCTTTATAAATTCTAGAGAGCAGACCTTGTCTGAGTGCTTATTTCTCAAGATTTTTTCCAAATTTGTGGGTCGCCTTTTCACTTTCTTGGTTATTTCTTTTGACATGCAAAAACGTCTCAATAAGAGGAGGTCCCAGTTGTTAATTCTTTCAACTGTTTCCCGTGAGATTTGATTTTTGTTCATGAACTCTTTGCCTACCCCTATATCTTCAAAAGTTCCTCCTACTTTCTCTTCCAGGAGATTTAGTGTCTCTGTTTTAATGTTTAGATCTTTAATCCATTTTGATTGTAGCTTAGTGCATGGTGATACACCCGGATCAAGTTTTAGTTTTTGACATGTAGAAAGCTAGTTTTTCCAGCACCTTTTGTTAAAGAGGCTATCTTTCTTCTAGTGAGTTTTTTCCCCTTTGTCAAAGATAATGTGGCTGAGTGTGTTCGTAGGGACCTCAGTGTCTTTTAATCTATTTTCCTGATCCTCAGGTCTGTTTCTTTGCCAGTAGAATGCTACTTTTATCACAGTATCCTTGTCGTATAATTTCTTTTTTCCCATAATTTTATTGTGAAACAAATAGCAATGAGACAGTTTCAAACCAAATTGGTAGGACAGTTTCAATAATTAACACATGGCATACATTCTTACTAGTGGTTAATTGGTGTACAAGATGCAGACATGATATCCTATTTAAAAACACTACTAGAACAAATCCCTCTATTCATTAAGAGAATATAACTATATATCTATCCTAACCATTTTGAATACACAGATACAAAATGGACATTCATCTTTATTCCCCGGTATAATTTCAAGTCAGGTATTGTAATGCCTCTTGCCTTGTCTTTATTGCCCATGACTGCTTTTGCTATTCTAGGTTTTTTCTGGTTCCAAATATTTTTTAGGAATGATTTCTCTAGCGTTGTGAGATATGTTGGTGGTAGTTCGATAGGGATTACATTAAATCTGTACAGCAATTTTGGGAGTATGGTCACCTTCACAGTGTTGGTTATTTCTATCCAGGACCATGGAATATTTTTCCATTTTCTGAAATCCTCTACAATCTATTTTTTTAAGAGAACTGTAATTTTCCTTGAAAAGATCTTTGACTTCTTTAGTTAGATAAATTCCAAGGTATTTCATTTTCCCAAGTGTTATTGTACAAGGTATTTTTTCTCTTAATTTTCCTCTCACTGTGTTTGTTATCTGTGTAACGGAATGGTATAGACTTTTGGGTACTGACTTTGTATCCGGCCATGCTACTGAATTTCTATATTTTTTCTGGTAGCTTCTTGGTGGAATTTTTTGGGTCTTCCAAGTAAAGTATCATGTCATCTGCAAATATTGATAATTTAAGTTCTTTACCTACTCTTATTCCTTGTATTTCTTTCTCTTGTCTAATGGCTCTAGCTAATGATTCCAGAACTATGTTGAATAGGAGGAAACAATATGAGGAAAGATCTGACATTCAGGTAACCAAAGCATACAGAATGCCAAGTAACATCACCCCAATTACAAACACACCAAGACATATAATAGTCAAAATCCTGGAAATTCAGCACAAGAATAATATACTGAAAGCCGATAGAGAAAAGAAACAGATCACATTCAAAGGAAAACTCATCAGAATTACGACCGACTTCTCTTCATGAAGGAAAGAAGAGCATGGAGGAGAGTACTTCAAGTCCCCTCTGAAAACAAATTACAGCCCAGAATACTATACCCTGCAAAACTCTCTTTCAAGTTTGATGTAGAAGTGAAATACTTCCATGACAAAGAACAACTAAAGAATTTCATGATGACACAGCCGACCCTACACAGGCTACTGAAAGATGTTCTAGAGAGGGACCAAAATGATCAGAACTCCATGAATGAGATCAGAAGCAACCAACTAAATAAGGCAAGCAATTGAACACAGGAGGATAAGTAGTAAACAACAACAGGTAAACAACACGTCGATCATAAGTCGATATATCTCCATTATAACCACCAATGTAAATGGATTCAAAACACCAATTAAGAGAAATAGACTGGCACAGGGGATTAGGAAACAAAATCCAACAATATGCTGTATACAAGAAACACATTTAACTTATAAATACATTCATAGGCTGAAAGTCAAAGGATGGAACACAATTTTACATGCTCCAGCACCTCAGACAAAACCAGGGATAGCAATCCTATTCTCAGACAGTCTCAACTTCAAACCAAGAATGATCAAGTGAAATAAAGAAGGCCACTATATACTGGTTGGGGGAAAAATTCAAGAGGAAGAAGAAACACTCATAAATATGTACGCACCAAACACCTGAACACCCAACTATATAAGGCAAATCTTAATGGACATGAAAAATCCAATATCCAAGACCACACACAGTCTAACACTCCCTTATGCCCAAAAGATAGGTCAACTAGACCAAAATTTAGCAAAGAAATAACAGAACTGAACCAGAGCTTTTTTTTCAATACATTTCCCCCTCATGTCAGAATTTTTATTTTTTTATTCTTTCTTTTTATTTTTTCTTTTTTTTTGTGGAACTGGGGATTGAACTCAGGGCCTTGCGCTTGCCAGGGAAGGGCATATTGCACTGAGCCATCTCCCCAGCCCCTCTGAACCAGAGCTTGAAACAAATGGACTTGGTGGACATATACAGAGTGTTCCACTGACACACAGCTTAATACATATTTTTCTCAGCTGCACATGGGTCATTTTCTAAAATAGACCACATACTGGTCCATAGGTCATGCTTAAGTATATGTAAGAAAACAGAAATTATCCCATGCACATTATCTGACCACAGTGCCATGAAACTGGAAATAAATGACAAAAGAAACCCCCAAAACAAAAAACTTTTAATACATGGAAATTAAATGACACCCTACTCAGCAACCAATGGGTCACAGATGAAATTAAACAAGAAATTCAACAGTATCTACAATTCAATGAAAATTCAAGTACAACTTATCAGAATTTATGGGATACTATGAAAGCAGTTCTGAGAGGGAAATTCATACCTGTGAACTCACACATTAGGAAAACAGAACGGGAACAAATAAATACCCTAATGCTGCACCTTCAACAACTAGAAAAGGAAGAGCATACCAAACCCAGAGCCCAAAGATGGAAGGAAGTCATAAAGATTAGAGCAGAAATTAATTCAATTGAGATGAAGAAAACACTTCAAAGAATTAATGAGTAGAAATCTGGTCCTTTGAAAGATTAAAGAAAAGCGATAAGTCCCTAGCTAACCTCATCAAACAGAGGAAAGAAAAAATTGAAATACAAGGAATAAGGAATGAAAAGGGTGTAATTTCCACAGACCCGGTGGAAATTCAGAAGATTATCAATAGCTACTTTGAGAATCTCTACTCTCACAGAATAGAAGATACACAAGTAATGGACAGATTCCTAGAAAGGAACAAGTTAACAGAACTGAATCGACAAGATATAACCACTCTCAATAGCTCAATAACAGGCAATGAAATACGAGATGTAATTAAAAACCTACTGACAAAGGAACGTACAGGTCTGGAGGATTCACAGTTGAATTCTACAAGAAATTTACAGAAGATGTAGTCCCTATATTCCTCAAAATCTTCCATGAAATTGAAAAGGAAGCAATTCTCCCAAAATTCTTCATGGAGGCAATTGTTATGCTGATAGCAAAACCAGGGAAAGACGTAAATAAGAAAGAGAACTACAGGCCAGTCTCCCTCATGAACATATATGCCAAAATCTTCAATAAAATCCTAGCAAATACAATACAGTAAATCATCAAGAAGATCATACACCTTAACCAGGTAGGATTCATCCCAGGGATGCAAGGATGGTTCAATATTCGAAAATGTATAAATGTAATACGCTATATCAATAGAGCGAAAACTAAAAACTACATGATCATCTCCATTGATGCAGAAAAGGCTTTTGACAGAGCCCAACACTCATTCATGTTCAAATTCTTACAGAAAATTTGAATAGATGGCCTCTACTTCAATATGGTGAAAGCCATTTATGAAAACTCAATTGCTAGCATAATCGTAAATGGGGAAAAATAAATCATTTACTCTTAGATCTGGTAGAAGACAAGGATGTCCTCTATCACCACTTCTATTCAATATAGTTCTTGAATCATTAGCTAGAGTCAGTAGACAAGAAAAAACTAAAAGGAATAAGAATAGGTAAAGAAGAATTTAAATTATCATTATTTGCAGGTGACATGCTACTTTCCTTGAAAGACCCAAAAAACTCCACCAAGAAGCTACTAGAATTAATACAGATATTCAGTAGCATAGCAGCTTATAAAGTCAGTATCCAAAAGTCAATAGCATTCCTCTACACAGAAAAAAAAAACACAGTGAGAGGGAAATTAGAGAAACAATACCTTTTACAATAGCACGGAGGAAAAGGAAATACCTTGGAATTCATCTAATTAAAGAAGTTGAAGATCTTTTCAAGGAAAATTACAGTACTCT
>NW_004524827.1:67429-76140 GCF_000260255.1 Octodon degus | reverse complement strand
TTCACCACCCCCTTCTTCTTCAACATCCACCTACCCGAGAGACATCATAGCAGCAACTGGCATGTCATGACAAGCAGCCCATATTCAGAATACCAGAACGACAGGCACTCCAAACATGAAACTACTATTGCAAATTAACATCTCCAGTGCTTAGTAACCTGTAAGTTAGTTCACAGGTATCAGTATATATAGTTAGTCAGGGTGAGAATCTTTCAAATTAACTGCTAGATTAAAAAATCTTGTAAAGATTCTCAGGATCATTGCCTTGCTCATCTTTTACATATAACTGTACGGCTTGACATTGTCATGTTTCCTAGCTCTTCTCCTTTCCCTCTCTTGATTAGTTAGTCCTTGAGATCCTTCTTTAATTTTACTTGTATTATATCTTTCTATTTGTATTTCTTCTTTGGAGTTCTTATACTAGGGAGACTATATGATATTTACACAAGTGTGTCTGGTTCATTTCACTTATGAGTATATGTTCAAGTGGCATTCACTTCAATATAAAGGCTTGGAGTTTATCATTCTTAATAGGTGAATAATACACCATTGTGTAAAAATAACACATCTTTTTCAACCATTCCTCGGGTGATTGGCTTCTTGCTTGTTTATTCTCTAGACTTTATAAAGAAGTAAAAAAGACTAGGTCCCCAAAATGTAAAGACCCCGTCCAGATATAGTCATCTGAAATGATCACATACTTCTCAGAGAATGTAATAAAAGAAGCAAATAAATATATGAAAAAATGTTCCACATCACTATCCATCCATGATATGCAAATTAAATGACATTGAGCTATCGTCTCATTCCAGAAAGAATGGCTATCATAATGAAATCACCCAACAACAAATACTGCAGAGGCTGTGAGGAAAAAGGAACCCTTCTCCACTGCTTGTAGCAATGTAGACTGGTGCAACCATTTTGAAAATCAGTGTGGAGAACTCCTTAGAAAAGTTGGACTGGAATCCCATTTAAACCAGCTATTCCTGTACTGGGAATTTTCCCGGAGGCTCTGAAAACATCACATCATAGCGATATATTTGTGCCTATGTTTAGAGCAGAATAATTTGTGATAGACATCTTGGAAACAACCAAGGTGCCCATCACCTGAGGAACAGTGGTAAAAAATGTGGTATTTTTACACAATGGAGTATTTCTCAGCTATTAAGAATGTTAAACTTCAATCATTTATATTGAAGTGGATTCCACTTGAAGATATACTCATAAGTGAAATAAACAAGTCACCCATGTGTAAATATCATAGATTTTCCCTAGTATAAAAACTCAGAAGAAGAAATACAAGTGGAAAGATATAATACAAGTAAAAGGAAAGCAGGATCTCAAGGACTAACTAATTAAGATAGGGAAAGGACATGAGCTAGGAAACATGACAGTGACAAGCCATGCAGTTATAGGTAGTAGAAGGGCAAGGCAATGATCCTGAGAATCTCGAGAAGATTTTTGAATCTAGCAGTTAATTGGAAGGATTCTCACCCTGACTACCTATATATACTGATACCTGTCAACTAAGTAAGTGCACTGAAGTTGGTAATTTGTAACAGTAGTTTCATGTTTGGAGTGCCTGTCATTCTGGTCTTCTCAATACGAGATGCTTTTCATGACATGTCAGTTGCTGCCGTGCTGTCTCTCGAGTAGATGATTGTTCATAAAGAAGCGAGTAATGCATGAAGGCAAGAGACAAGAAAAGGAATGTTGTGGGATTGTCCTGCTTCAAGGTTGTATATGGTTAGATTTTTGAATTTATGTGTAACCATAAGAATTATATAATTCTTTATGCCTATCTTAAAAAAATATATTCTAATTTTTAAATGTTTTCTCATCATATTCTGTAGGGACTTAAAGTTCAATATACCAATGCTTGATGAAAAATACCTGTTCCATGTTATGCCTAAGATGATTGATATTCAGACAGACAGTGAGTTTAAGCTTAACAGCCTAGGATGTATGGTAATAACAATAAGCTTTTCTTCTGGAGGGTTAACAACATAAGTTTGCAGACCAAAATTAGAGAAAAAGGAGGGCTGCAAGGAAAGCCAACATATTTTCCTTATCCTTTCAAGTTCAATTAAGACTCAGGCCATATGAGAACTTGTACTGTAACGTTATGTAACTCGGTATTTTCCCAAGTTTTCTGATCAAGGAGATTATGGGACCAAAGAGCAAAGTGATCGATGATGTAGAGTGTGCCTAAGGAGAGTCACATGGAGAGAAAACATTCTCTCAGGCTTTCACAGAGAGCACATTGGCCAAGCAATGGCCATGACTCATCCACGTGGCTGACACTGAAAAAGTTTCTACAATATGAGGTGCAGGATCTCAGGATAAATCCTGAGGGGATTTCACTGACCTTATCAGACCCAAGAGCTACAACTCTTGTTGCATAGGTCCTGCTTTACCTTGTTCTTAACCATCCAGCTGAAAAGTATAAAAACGACTTGTAAGAAGTAAAGCCATGCTGTTATGTTGAGATGTAGAGGACTCAGGTCAACTACTTCTGACATTGCCAGTGAAGCTGAAGTCCCAATACTATTATGGACTGCTGGACTCTTTTAGAGTATTTCGCTGAGTTAACGTACCTATAATATTCATATAATGGAACTAAACAAAAAAAGTGGATACAGATGAATGTCCATTTTGTATCTGTGTATTCAAAATGGTTAGGATAGATATATAGTTACATTCTCTTAATGAATAGAGTGACTTGTTCTAATAGTGTTTGTAAATAGGATATCATGTCCACATCTTGTAAAGGAATTAACCAGTAGGAAGAATGTACACAATGTGTTAATTATTGAAACTGTCCTACAAGTTTTGTTTGAAATTGTTTCATTGCTGTTTGTTTCTCAAAAAAATTATGGAAAAAAGTTTTGATTTATAAAGCAAAAAAAAAAAAGCTGCATCTCCCTCCAATTTCTCATTTTATTCTTCTTTGATCAAACCACCCATCTTATCACAATTTCTTGTATAATGAGATGATGATGGGTATAGGTTTTTATGGAAACCTATTATCCTGTACATAGAATTTTATAACTCTTACCATTATGATTTAGAGTTTCATTCCTGTTAGTACTACTTGCACTTCTTTTGTTTCAACAGGTTGATAATATTGTGTCAATATATACAATTTAGTCATTTACCTCTTCTTTTTTATTTTTAAACAGTACAAAATGATTAGCAAGACATTAGAAACAATACAAAATTTCATTAAGCAAAGCAGCATGAATTCAACAATGGCTCTTGTGTTGTATAATGTTATCTTCAAATTAGTTGTTTAGGTTACCAGATATAAACTTGAAAAATTAGTAAAAAAAGTTATAAGAAATTAAAAAGAAGACAAAAATGAAAAAAAAATGAAGCATTAACTATTCCTTTCCATAGACCAGCAGAAATTAGCAGTGCAATAATGGAAACTATTCTGCATATATACATGAATACATTTTTTCCCGTCTTTTGTTTGTCCTTTTCCTCATCCCCAATTTGCAGTGCAGTAATCCTAACTATCCTGCATATATACATGAATGCATTTTTTCCCTTCTTTTGTTTGTCCTTTTCCCCATCTAAGATTTTTCTTCTATTGAACAGTTTTTTTCTCTCTCATTGCATCTATTATAATTTTACTTAATCTTTCTAGTGAGATAATATGATGTTTGCACATACAGTTCTGATTTATTTCACTTGCAAATACAGTCTCTCAGTTGAATCCATTTGCTTATAAAAGACTCAAATTTATTCTTTTTTATAGCAGAATAATACTCCATTGTGCAAACATACCACATCTTTTTAATCCATTCCTCAGTTTATGAGCATTTGGGTTGTTTCCAAGTTTTAGCTATGACAAATTGTGTTGATATAAACATGGGTGCACATATCTGTTGTATGATGATTTCACATCTTTTGGAAAAATACCTGGGAGGGGACTAGCTGGCTTGAGTGACATCATCACTCTTAATTTTTTGAGGAATCTCCACATGTATTTTTTTCTATCCCATTGTTTTAAATTTATTTATTGCCACACGTATTTCTATAGTGGATGTACCAGCCTGCGCTCCCACCAACAGTGGAGAATGGTGCCTTTTCCCCACAACCTGGCCAGCATTTGTTATTGGTTAATTTCTTGATGATAGCCATTATTTATGGAATAACATGGAATCTCAGATTTGTTTTGATTTGCATCTCTTGAATGACCAATTATATTAAAATTTTTTAATATATTTTTTTTGCCATTTATATCTCTTGATTTGAGAAGTGTGTATTTATCTCAGATGCCCATTTTTGGATTGGGTCTTTGAATTTTGGAGGCCTGATATTTTCAAATTCTTTATATGTTTTAGATAGAAGTCCTGCGTCTGAGGAACAGTTAGCTAAAATTGTATATGAATGGTGTTTTAATCAGGATTTCATTTAATTTGTATAACAAATTTTGGGAGTATGGCCATTTTCACAATGTTGGTTCTTCATATGCATAAGCATGTGATATTTTTCTATTTTCTCAAATTCTCTTCAATCTCTTTTCTCAGAGTACCATAATTTTCACTGTTTAAAACTTTTATGTCCTTTGTGAGATTGATTCCTAAGTATTTCATTTTTGGTGGTGTTATTGTGAAAGGTGTGTTTTCCCTAATTTGTCTCTCAGTGTGTTCATTGTTTGTGTACAAACATGCTACTGATATTTTGGTGTTGATTTATATCCTGATATGTTGCTAAATTTGGTGATTAAATCTACAAGACCTGGTGGAGTTTTGGGGGTCCTCTATGTAAAATATCATGTCATATGCAAAAAGTGATTATTTCAATTCTTTTTTCCATTCCTTGTTCCTTGTATTTTTCTCTCTTGTCTAATTGCTCTGGCTAATGTTTCTAGAACTACATTGAATAGGAGTGGAGACAGTGGACACCCTTGTCTTATTCCTGATTTTCAAGTGGAGGCCTTCAGTTTTTGCCCTTTTAGTATGATGTTGGCTGTTGGTTTCTCATAGATTGCTTTTATCAGATTGAGATACAGACCATCTATTCCGATTCTCTGTAGGGTTGTGATCATGAATGAGTGTTGGTCTTTGTCAAAACTTTTTCTGCATCTATTGAGATGATCTTTTTTTTTTTCAGAACTGGGGATTGAACTCAGGCCCTTGCGCTTGCCAAGGAAGTGCTTATTCCACTGAGCCATCTCCCTGGCCCCAATCATGTGGTTTTTGTTCTTGATTCTATTGATGTGGTGCATTACATTTATGAATTTGCATATGTTGAACTATCCCTGTATTCCTGGAATGAATCCTACTTGATCATGATGTATAATTGTCTTGATGATTTGCTCCATTCTGTTTTCTAGTATTTTATTGAGAATTTTTGCATCTATATTCATTAGAGAGATTGGTCTATAGTTCTCTTTTTTAGTTGGATCTTTCTCTGGTTTTGGAATCAGAGTAATGCTTGCCTCCAGGAATGAGTTTGGGATAATTGGTTCCCTTTGAATTTCATTGAAGAGTTTGAGAAAAGTCAGCATTAAATCTTCTCTAAATTTCTTGTAGAATTCTGCTGTGAATCCATTGGGATCTGGGGTTTTCTTTGTTATGAGTTTTTTTTTTTTCCGTACATTTTCAATTTTGTTTCTCATTGCTGGGTTATTCAGAGTTTGTATATCTTCCTGACTCAGCTTTGGCATTTCATAAGTTTCTAGGAAACTGTCCATTTCCTCTGTGTTTTCCGTCCTATGAGAGTAAAGATTTTGGAAGTAGGTATTGCTGATTTTCTGAATTTCTCTAGAGTCTATAGCGATTTCGCCCTTTTCATTCTTTATTGCATGAATTTATATTATTTCTTTCCTGTTTTTGATTATATTGGCTAGGGATTTATCAATTTTATTTATTCTTTAAAGAACCAACTCTTTGACTCACTTATTCTTTGCATTGTTTTCTTCATATATAATGCATTAATTTCTTATGTTATCTTTATTATTTCCTGCCTTCTTTGGGCTTTAGCCTTTACTTGCTCTTCTTTTTCTAGGAGCTTGAGGTGCAGTGTAAGATACTTTATTTAGACTTGTTCTGTTTTCCTAATGTGTAGATTTACTGCTATATATTTTCCTCTTAAGACAGCTTTCATTGCATCCCATAGGTTTTGATAAGTTTTATCTGCACATTTGTTTGATTGTAAATATTTTTAAATTTCTTCTGCAACTCACTGGTTGATTAGGACATTGCTGTTTAATTTCCATTTGTTTATAATGTTTTTGTAGTTTCTTTTGTCAATAGTTTCCAGTTTCATTGCATTGTAATGAGATAGAATGCATGGGATAATTTCAGTTCCTTTGCATTTACTTAAGAGTGCTCTGTGTGCTAGTATATGGTCTATTTTGGAGAATGTGCTGTGTGCAGCTAAGAAGAATGTGTATTCTGTTGTTGCTGCATGAAACACACTGTAAAGGTCTATCAAGTCAATTTCTTCACAAGTTTGGCTTAATTCTATTATTTCTTTGCTAATTTTTTGCCTTGTTGATGTATCTCTTTGTGCCAGTGGTGTGTTTAAGCCCCCCATTACTAGTGTATTATTGCCCATTTGATTTTTCATGTCTGTTAAAATTTGTCTTATGTAGGAGGCTGCTCCTACATTGGGTGCATATGTATTTTTTTATTGTTATCCCTTCCACTTATTGTAAACTCATTCCTGGAGATAATTATTACTCTGATTCCAAAACCAGAGAAAGATCCAACTAAAAGAGAACTATAGGTCAATTGCTCTAATAAATATGGATGAAAATATTCTCAATAAAATACTAGAAAACAGAATGCAGCAAATCATCAAGAAGATTGTATATCATTCCCAAGTGGGAATCATCCCAGGAATGCAGTGATGGTTCAACATATGTGAATTCATAAATGTAATACACCACATCAATAGAACCAAGGACAAAACCCACATGATCTCAATAGATGCAGTTTTCCCTTAACAAGTATGTAGTGACCTTCTTTATCTCTTTGGATGATTTTTGTTTTGAAGTTAATATTGTCAGCACCAGGATGACTACCCCTGCTTTTTTTCTGATTTTCAGTTGTATGGAGGATTGTTTTCCATCCTTTGACTTTCAGTCTGTGAATTTTCTTTTGAGTTAAATGTGTTTCTTTTTTATGTATTTGATGAAGTGTTTCACTATGGGGCTCACACTCTTAGTGATCCTACTGTTTTCAGCCTTCCCAGCTCTGGCATTTCAGATGTGTGCCACCACACCCAAACTTGGTGGCTGGCTCAGCACACCTGAAGGTGGGCTAGAAGGGCATGTGGTGCTGGGCATCAAACCCTGGTCCCTTGCACTTGCCTAAGCAGGTGCTTAGTATGCTGAGCTATCTCACCATCCCTAAGTGTGTTTCTTGTATGGAGTATGTTGTAATTTGTTTCTTAATCCACTCTGCTAGTCTGTTTCTTTTGATTGGAGAGTTGAGGCTGTTTACATTGATGGTTATAACTGATGCATGTTGGCTTATCTTTGTGATATTATTTTTCTTTTATACATTGTGTAATTTTTGCTATTTTTAATTACTTGCTCTGTTTTTTTTTCGGAATTGGGGATTGAATTCAGGCCCTTGTGCTTGCCAGGGAAGCACTTATTCTACTGAGCCATCTCCCCGGACCCTTGTTTGGTGGTTATTTTCTGTCATTCTTGAAGCTGTCATCACTTCTGTCTGTTTCTAGAATATCTATCAGTACTCTTTATAGAGTTGGTTTGCTGGTCATGGTGCCACTGTGTCTATATTTTGGCCCCCTCATATAAGAGAATCACATAACATTTAAGCTTGTGTGAATGATTTATTTTATTTAATGTTAGGGTCACAAGGTTTAGACATTTTCCTACAAAAGACTCAAATTTACGCTTTCATATGGCTGAGTAAAATACCATTATGTGTAAGTACTGTGTTTTGTTTATGTTTATCTTTTAATGGCCATATAGGGTACTTACAATATTTAGCTATTATGAATTTGGTTATAAAAAAGGCATGTATTTATCACTGTCATATGATGTCTTTTATAAAAGTAAGGAAATTTATTGGAGAAAAGGAATGGGGAATAAGAATAGTTCCCAAGAGACAGGAGGGGTTCTAAATGAGTTGCCAATTAGCCCATTTCTCTGATGAAGTTTTATAGGGCAAAGTCATAAAGGGAGTACAATGTGGGCCAAAACTATAATCAATGCATAGGATTGCAAATATATGCACTTAAGTAATATTGATCCAGTGGTATCAAGGGCATATAAATGACATTATTTAACCTTGGTTTATAATCTGTAGTCATGATAGTCTTATTCATTTTTTATTTTTAAACTTGTCTGTATTTATTACCTCTTAAAATAGAATGTGACCTGGGCACTCCATTTCCATTCACAGGCCTTGTTCCTAGTTTTCTTTTTCTTTCTTTCTTTCTTTCTTTCTTTCTTTCTTTCTTTCTTTCTTTCTTTCTTTCTTTTTTGTATGTTTAGTACAAGGTCTACAGGGTCTCACTACACAGATGAGACTCATAGTGATTCTCTGTTTTTCAGCCTCCCAAGGCCTGTGATTATAAGCACGTGCCTCCACGCCCAGTCTCATTCACTGTCTCAGTGTGCCCCTGGTGCGGGCTGGCACAGCAGGCCGGGGATTGATCTGCGGTCCCTGCATCTGCCTAAGCAGGTGCTTAGTCTCCTGAGCTCTCTGGCTGGCCCCAAA
>NW_004524827.1:65564-67029 GCF_000260255.1 Octodon degus | reverse complement strand
AATTTTAATCTCAATCCATTTAGACTTTAGCAAAATATATAAATCTGGCCGCTGTGATTTTAATCTGTAAATGGTCCTCCCGTCACAGCTGAAATGTGTTCTCTCATCTTCTGTACTGACTTCCTCGAGGGCATAGCTCCATCTGACTGCCTTTAATTTTGCTACTTACTTTAGCTATCTATGATATCTCCCCCTTCTGAAAAGGCATCCCTAACTGCAATTAGGGGAGAAGGGACATGGATTCTATCTAGCTGATTCAAGCTGAGAAAGGTTGCTATATGGGAAACCACCATCAGTGCCCTCCTCTAGAGAGCTAATCTAATGGACCTTGGCTAGAATTCATGTTGAAATTTAGCAATTATGAATTCCTTTTATAAAGTTGATCTAGTGTATCTTGGTAAAAGGAGTCTAGTGCATTTGTCATTGGTTCTACGGGTATGATCACTTGGAGTTTGTTGGCCAAAGTTATAAGATCCTGTAGAAAAGTTTCCCTCAAGTACCTGGTCCTTGTTGAACTTGGGGGGCCATGGCCAAAATAATGGTTGTCTTGTTAGCCAAGTTACCATTCCAGTTTTGGTCTCCAAACTTCAGTTGCTTGGAGTTGGACAAGCTGGTACATGCCTGTAATCCTAGAACTTCGGAAGCTGAAGCAGGAAGATCACTATGAGCTCAAGACCAATCTGGGCTACATAGTGAGATCCCACTTCCAAAGATCTCAGTGGGACCTCTAAGATGATATAAATGAAATATTTGATGTCAATTATGCCACGTTCACATTCCTTGAAGTCAAAGAATGAATTCTAAGGAACAATAGAGGTTAACAGTAGGAAAATGTATAGGGGAAAAGGAATGAGGAATAAGAATAGCTTCTGAGAGATAGGAGGAGTCCTGAATGGGTTGCCCACATAATGTTCTTACTCTATATACTTAGAAGAGGAATGGTTTTTTTTTTCTTTTCTTTTCTGTATTTAGGATAGGGTCTACAGGGTATACAGGGTCTCATTACATAGATTGGACCCATAGTGATTCTCCTTTTTCAGCCTCCCCAGTGCTGGGATTACATGTGCGCACCACCATGCCTAGTCTCAATCACTGTCTCAGGATGTCCTTGGAGCAGGGCCAGCACAGCATGCCTGGGGTCGAACTCTGGCCACTGCACTCTGCCTAAGCAGGTGCTTTAGTCTGTTGAGCTATCAGGCTGGCCCTTAGTTGAGTTCGATGGGATTTTCTAGTTTTAGTTTTTTAGTGATCTCCACACTGATTTATCCATAACGGCCATACTAGTTTACATTTCCAGTAACAGTTTAGAAGAGTTTCTTTCCCCTTGCAATGTCTCCAGTATTTATTATTATTTGTTTTCCTTTCTTTCTTTTTTTTCTTTTCAAAGTTTTATTGATAAACATATAGCAATGAGACAGTTTCAAATCAAATCGAAAGTACAGTTTCAACAAATAATACACTGCAT
>NW_004524827.1:38633-51186 GCF_000260255.1 Octodon degus | reverse complement strand
GTCTGGCTTAGGTCTGGCTGCTGTGCTCAGCTCTTTCACGCTGCGGACCAGGGCTAGGACTGTGTCTGGGCATTCCCGGAACTCTGCAGAAATTCCTACTGGGTGGGAGGGGTGAGGGAGGTATGGCGGAGTGGTGGTGGGGCAGCCCGTGGGGGTGGGAGAGGGTCTGGCCCACGCTGCGCCTGGGCTGGCACTGGTCCTGCTGGCGCAGTTTAGCAGGAAGCTCTCCACACACTCACCGGACCTGGGCTAGGACTGGGTCTTGTTTTCCTTTCTTAAAGGAGAAAAAAAAGTAACAAAATGGAATTTCAAAACAGGTTCGTAGGAGAAACTGCCATCTCAATTGAGAAACCCACCAGTAAAGAAAAATATTCTCACACTCTAAACCAACCAAACAACAACAACAAAAGTTCAGAAAAAACAAAACGAAAGAAGACAGAACAGAGAGAATGTGAGAAAATACATTCAAAATAAACAACCAATTGAAAAAGAAACAACAAGAACAAACAAACAAAATGTTAAAACAAAAAGAAAACACTAATCTAGCCAAATGCCAAGAGGGAAATAAATCAGAGAGAGAAAAATGAAAATAGTTAAATTCCTCTAGTGTCTATAGTACTGTGGTAGATCCAAGTTGAAGCCCAGAAATATGTGCTCTGGCTAAGATTGCAGGGGATTTTCGTTGGGTTTGGGTCTGATCTTTGTGTCTCTGGATTTGGGGTATGAGATTAATTTTCTGTGGTTGAAGTTCTCCCCCATCATTTAGATAAAAAAGAAAAAAAGAAAAAAAGAAAAGAAAAGAACAAGGAGAACACACCAGAAAAGAGAAGATGGTGGCCCTATCCACCTGCTTCTATTTCTTGTATTTTTGTCCCCAAGCACAACACTCATTATTATTACTGTTGCATGCCTCTAGTTCCACTTGTCAATTGTGTGTACCTTATCCAGGGTCTTACTGTGTTGCTGGCATTCATGTAGTTTTCCAGGCCCTGAGTCCAGCCAGAGGAGGGAGAGAGGGGCAGACCTTAGACTTCTCTCACCAGCAACACCATCCAGGGTCAATGAGGGAAGGGAGGAGCTCCTCTCAGATTCTTACTGCCAGCTGATGCTGTCCTGGGTCAATGAAAAAAGACAGGAGTCAATCTCAAACTCTTCTCACAAGTTGTGAAGTTCTACGTCAGTGGAGGAAGTGAGGAGGTGACCTTACACTCTTCTTGACAGCCACACTGTACAGGGACAATGGAGGTAGGGAGGAGCATGAACTCACATTCTTCTTCCCAGCTGTGCCATCCTGGGGCAGTGGAGGAAGGGTTTATTTGATTTCTTTTTTCTTTTTTTAGTACAGAGTCTACAAGGTCTACAGGGTCTATGAGGTCTTACTATACAGATCTGACTTGTAGTAATCCTCCTATTTTCAGCTTCCCAAAAGCTAGAATTACAGGCACATGCCACCACGCCCAGTCTCAATTCCATCTTAGAGCAGTACTGGGTCAGGGCTGGCACAGTAGACTGGGGATCCAACCTCTGACCCCTGTGTCTCCCTAAGCTGGTGCTTTGATTCACTGAGCTGTCTGTCCAGTCCTTATTTGATTTTTTGATCAAGGCTATGATTACTGGAATAAAATCAACTCTCAGTATTACTGTAATTTGCATGTCTCTAATGACCAATTATATTAAACATTTTTTCATATATTTATTTTCCATTTGCACTTCATTTGGGAAGTATCTATTCATTTCAGTTGCCCATTTTTTTTCTAAAATATTATGTATTTGGTATAGGGTCTTACTAAGCAGTTTGGACTCAACAATCCTGTGTCAGCCTCCTGAGTGCTGTGATTATAGGCATGTGCCCGGTTTCACTGGCTGACTCAGTGAGCCTGGGGTGGGGCAGGCTTGGTATACAGTACTGGGGATTGAAACCAGGTGCTTTCACTTCCCAGGCATGTGCTTGGACCACTGAGCTATCTCTCCATCTTGGTTGCCCTTTTTTTTTTGACTGGGTCTTTTATATTGTCAGGAGCTTATATGTTATTTTCTTTATATGTTCTAGTTATTAGTCCTCTGTGAGAGGACAGGCTGGCAAAATTTCCCTCCATTCTATAAATTGTCTCTTCCCTCTGTTGATTCCTTCCTTTGCTATGTAGAAGCTTTTTAATTTGATATGATCCCATTTGTTGATTCTTGATTTAATTTCTTGTGTATTTGGGGTTCTGTTCTGAAAATCATTGCATTCAAGGACTTTACAAGTTTTACCTGTTTTATCTTTTAGAAGATTGTTTTTCTGTATTAACATTTAAATCTTTGATTCATTTTGATTTTAGTTTAATACAAGGTGAAAGATAAGAGTCTAGATTTAGTCTTCTCTATGTGAATAATCAGTTTTTTCCAGTACCATTTATTAAAGAGATTTCCTTTCCTCCAGTGCATATTTCTGGTCCCTTTGTTAAAGATTAGTTAATTAAAATGCCTGGGGTTATTTATGCATCTTCTATTTTGTTCCACTGATCTACATGTCAGTTTTTTTTGCCAGTAACATACTCCTTTCATCACTGTAGCTTTGTAATGCAAAATAATTTGAAGTCTGGGATTGTGTTGCCTCCTGCTTTGCTTTTGCATTCAAGGATTGCTCTTGCTATGCTGAGCACCCTCAGGTTCCATATGAATTTTAGGGCTGTCTTGTCTATTTCAGTGAGGAATTCTATTGGAATTTTGATTGAGATTGTGCTAAACCTGTATATTGCTTTGGAAGTCGACATCTTGATGTTACTGGTTCTGCTTATCCAAGATCAGCAGATATCATTTCATTTGCTGATATAATATTTGATCTCTTTTTTTCAGAGTGCTGTACTTTTCAATGTAGAGATTTTTCACTTCCATGATTAAGTGAGTTCTGCAGTATTTAATTTTTCTTGATGCTATTGTAAAGGTGTTGTTTTCTTATTTTTTTTCTGAGGCAGTTTATTGATGTACAGGAGCATTATTGATTTTTATGTGTTGATTGTTTTTATCATGCTACACTACTGAATTTAGTGATTTATTCCAGGAGTCTTTGGTTGTAATGTTTAAGTCTTCTATGTAGAGGATTTTGTTATAGGCAAATAATGATAATTTGACTTCTTCCTTTCTTGTACATATCCCTTTTCTTTCTCTCCCTTGCTTCAAATGTGAATAAATGGAACAGAATAGAGGGTGAAGAAAAGAAACTCAGGCATATTCTGCCATCTGATATCTGACAAAAGTTTCAAAATCAAGTGCTGGTGAATAGACAGACTTTTTAACATATGGTGCTGGAAATATTGGTTATCCATATGTGAAGATTGAATCTAGACTTGTGTCTCTCTCCATTTACTAAACTAAACTAAAAATGGACAAAAGGCCTAGATATATGTGATGCTCAAAATGAAAATGAAGAAAATAAAAGATAGATCACAGGAAATAAGGAGGTAGGTGTTTTGCAAATGGGAAGAGGAGCAAGAAATGGAAGTGTGGGGAGAGGTTGAAGGGCAAGGTAATGAGAAGAAAATGAACATGTGTTATTTACTTGTGCCAGCTCCTCATGAGAAATGTAGTCAGTATGAACTGCAAGCATGTGCAGTTTTAATAAAAAATAAAAACTGAACAAAATTAAAACAGAAACATTCACTTTCTTTAAATTTTTATTAGTACTTTTTTTAGTACAAACTGATTATATTCACTGTAGCAAATTGGTACATTACAAAGAACATTTGAATTATATTTTCCTCTTCTCTCCATTCCCTTTGATTTTTCCAGCATCAAATTTATTTTTCATCTTATAAGATGTTATAAAATTATGAGATATATAGATTGCAAACTTGGGTAATAGGCCAAAGTTCATATAAAACATGGAAGACAATTGTACCAAGTTAAGGTATGCTTTTATATATATTGTCCTTGCTGGATTATAATACCTTGAGATGTGCTGGAAGATAAAGCAGGTAAAACTCTTAAAGACAGGCATATATGAGAACTTTCTGAAGTCAAATGCACAAGAAATTACATTAAGAATCCACAAATGGAAAAACAGAATCAATCAATGGGATTGTATCAAATTAAAAAGCTTTTGCACAGCAAAGGGAGCAACTAAAAAAGTGAAGAGATGCCTACAGAATGGGAAAATTTTTGCCAGCCATTTCTTGGTGTGGTGTTTGATCCATTGTGTCAACTTGAGTTGTTGGAAGCTTGGATGCAGTGGTTCAGGGACTCCATGCCCTAGGGTGTGGAGGGCCTGCCTTAGAGTGAGTCAGCCAAAAAGGGTTGAGGAAGGATTCTGCACACCACCTGCTTGGAGGAGCTCTGATCTTTGCAGGGACTGCCACTTCTTTGGAGGAGCTGTGGTCTTCACAGACACTGTGGAAGGAAAGGAGAGAGGACTGATAGATGCTGCAGCTTCTGCTCCTTCTTCTGCTGCTTGCTGTTTTCCACCACCATGAATGGCTGCCTTCTGGTTTGTGCTACTTTTCCTTGGAGCCAGCCAAGTATGGAATGAAGTGTGGACTGAAACCTTCACTAACTTTGAGCTAAATAAATCTTTTTTTCCTTAATTTTGAGTGTTGGGTATTTTGTCCCAGCAAGAGGGGAAAGTAACTGAGACACTTGGACAAAAGGCTAATATCTAGAATACATAAAGGACTAAAAAGGATCAGACCTTCCACAATGAAAGAACAAATCAAAATTTTTAACTGAAATGGAAAGTTCTTGGAAAAAGTACAAATGTCCAAAAAATGCTTGAAGAAAACATGCAATGCTTCTGCCATTAGGAAACACAAATTAAAAAGAGATAACATCTTACTTTGGAAAGAATGGCTATTATCAAGAAATCAAATAATATCCAGTAGTGTAGGGACTATGGGGAAAGAAGAAGTCTTCAAGCATTGTAGGGAATGTAAACTAGTAGCATTATTATAGAAATTAATATAGAAATTCTTCAAAAATATAAAACTAAAAAAAATATACAACTACAAATTTAATTTGACTCATGCCCTTGCTGAGTGTACTCCTCCAAAGACTTAAAGACATCATATTATGGTGATACATGCATACCCACATTTATAGATGAATAATTCACAGTAGTTAAATCTTAGAAGCAAATTATATGTCTAACAATGGATGAATGGATAAAGAAAATGTGGTATTTGTACATAATGGAGTAATTTTGAGTAATTACTTCATTACAAAATGAAGTAATTCCCATCTTCCTTTGTATGAAGATGGATGCATTTTGAGATTAGAATGTTAAGTTAAACAATGTAAATATTACATGTTTTCTTTTATATAAGAAACTGAGTTATTGTAGGTTTCCATGATAGCTGTATTTCTCAGACCGGGTGTGTCCTTTCCTTTTCTTTTTCTTTTTTTTTTTTACCCTTTTCATATTTGTTTGACACAAGCTAGCTTTGCAGATTCTACCACACTCATTAACTCCACACTTTTAAAACAAGTATTTAACACTGTTTTTAAAAAGATAACAAAGTATAAATAAAGAGCAAAATAGAAGACAAATAATACGTAAAAGGGAGATAGAACTTTGCAAAAGGGAAGGTGAAAAAGAGATGGGGGAAGAGAGGAAAAGGAGGGGAAAAGAATAAAAATTATTTGTTATGTATATGTACCTACTTGCCATGATAAACGTAATCAATATGTAATGAAAACATGTACTAACACATCATTTTTTTTCTTTTTCTTCTTTTTTATTTAAGGTTTCATTTTTCCCCACAATTTTATTGAGAAACAAATAGCAATGACATGGTTTCAAATCAAATTGGTGGGACAGTTACAATAATTAACACATTGCATATATTCTTTCTAGTGGTTAATTGCTGTACAAGATGCGGACATGATATTCTATTTACAAACACCATTAGAACAAATCCCTCTATTCAATAAGAGAATGTAACTATATATCTATCCTAACCACTTTGAATACACAGATACAAAAAGGACATTCATTTGTATCCCCGTTTTTTGTTAAGTTCTGTTATTTGAATATTATAGGTGTATAAACTCAGCACAATATTCTAAAAGAGTCCAGTAGTCCATAATAGTATTGGGTCTTCCACTTCACTGGCAATGTCAGAAATTGTTGACATGAGTCCCCTGTAGCTCAACATAACAGCATGACTTTACTTCTTTTTTTTCATAATGTTATTGATAAACAAATAGCATTGAGACAGCTTCAAATAAAATCGCTAGGACAGTTTCAATAATTAACACATTGCCTACATTCTTCCTAGTGGTTAATTGCTGTACAAGATGCGGACTTGAGACACTATTTACAAACACCATTAGAACAAATCATTCTATTCATTAAGAGAATGTAACTATATATCTATCCTAACCACTTTGAATACACAGATACAAAATGGACATTATATACTCCATTTTTTCTAAGTTCCGTTATTGAATATTATAGGTGTGTAAACTCAGCAAAATATTCTAAAAGAGTCCAGTAGCCCATAATAGCATTGGGTCTTCTGTTTAACTGGCAATGTCAGAAATTGTTGACCTGAGTCCCCTACAGCTCAACATAACAGCATGGCTTTACTTCCTATATTTCGTCTTCATACTTTTCTACTGGATGGTTAAGACCAAGGTAGAGCAGGACCTATGCAACAAGAGTTGTAGCTTTTTGGTCTGAGAAGGTCAATGAAATCTCAGGATTTATCCTGTGATCCTGTACCTCAGATTGTAGAACCTTTGTCATTGTCAGCCATGTGGATGAGTCACAGCCATTGCTTGGCCAATGTGCTCTCTGTGAAAGCCTGAGAGAGTGTTTTCTCTCCATGTGACTCTCCTTAGGCACACTCTACATCATTGATCACTTTCTTCTTTGGCCCCATAATCTCCTTGATATGAAAATTTGGGAGACTACCGAGTTACATGATGTAACAGTCCAAGTTCTCATATGTCCTGAGTCTGAATTGACCTTGGAAGCCTAGGGCAAAAAAGCTGGCTTTCCTTGCAGCCCTCCTTTTTCTCTAATTTGGTCTGCAAACTTGCATTGTTAACCATCCAGAAGAAAAGCTTATTGTTATTTCCATACAACCTAGGCTGTTAAGCTGAAACTCACTGTCTGTCTGAATATCAAACATCTTAGGCATAATATGGAACAGGTATTTTTCATAAAGTATCGATATGTTGAACTTTAAATCCCCAGAGAATATGATAAAAAATTTAAAAATTAGAATTTATTTTAAAAAAGGGCATAAAGTATTATATGCTTATTTTGTTTACTCTAAGTCCAAAAAACTAAACATATACAACCTTGAAGCAGGAAAGTCTCACAATATTCCTTTTCCTGTATCTTGATTTCATTCACCACCCCCTTCTTTTTGAATAACCATCTAACCGAGAGACAGCATAGGAGCAACTGGCATGTCATGACAAGCAGCCCATATTCAGAAGACCAGAATGACAGGCACCCCCAGGATGAACCTACTATTACAAATGGCCATCTTCAGTGAAGTTGCTTAGTTCACAGGTATCAGTATATATAGTTAGTCAGGATGAGAATCTTTCCAATTAACTGCTAGATTCAAAAATCTTCTAAAGATTCTCAGGATCATTGCCCTGCCCATCTTCCACATATAACTGAGTGGCTTGTCACTGTCATGTTACCTAGCTTGTCTCCTTTCCATCTCTTAAGTAGTTAGTCCTCGAGTTCTTGCTTTCCTTTTGCTTGTATTATACCTTTCTATTTGTATTTCTCCTTTTGAGTTGTTATACTAGGGAAACTACATATTTACACATGTGTATCTGGTTTATTGCACTTATGAGTATATCTTCAAGTGGCATCCACTTCAATATAAAGGATTAGAGATTATCGTTCTTTACAGCTGACTAATACTCCATTGTATAAAAATACCACATCTTTTTCATCCATTCCTCATGCGATGGGCATCTTGGTTGTTTCCAAGATTTGGCTATCACAAATTATTCTGTTATAAACATAGGCACACATATATCACTATGATATGATGTTTTCAGATCCTCTAGGAAAATTCCCAGTAGAGAAATAGCTGTATTAAATGGATTTCCAGTTCAACTTTTCTAAGAAGTCTCCACATTGATTTCCATAATGTTTACACCAGTGTACATTCCCACCAGCAGTGCAGAAGTGTTCCTTTTTCCCCACAGCCTATCCCACATTTGTCGTTGGGTGATTTCTTTGTGATAACCATTCTTTCTGGGGTGAGATGATATCTCAAATTTATTTTAATTAGCATTTCATGGACAGCTAGTGATGTGGAGCATTTTTTCATATATTTATTCGCTTCTTTAATTTCTTCCTCTGAGAAGTGTTTGTACATCTCAGATGCCCATTTCTGGATGGGGTCTTTGAATTTTGAGGCCCTAGTGTTTTTTAGTTCTTTATAAATTCTAAAGAACAGACCTTTCTCTGAGCACTAATTTGTCATGATTTTTTCCAAATTTGTTGGTTGTCTTCTCACTTTGTTGGTAATTTCTTTTTATGTGCAAAAACTGCTCAATAAGAGCCGGTGTCAATTGTTAATTCTTTAAACTTTTTCCTGTGCAATTTGATTTTTGTTCATGAACTCTTTACTTACCCCTATGTCTTTAAGAGCTCCTACTACTTTCTCTTCCAGGAGATTTGGTGTTTCTGTTTTAATGTTTAGATCTTTAAACCATTTTGACTTTACCTTAATGCATGGTGATAGACATGTGTCAAGTTTAATTTTTAGCATCTAGAGAGACAGTTTTTCCAGCAATATTTGTGAAGAGGCTATCTTTCTTCCAGTGAACATGTTTGGCCCCTCTGTCAAAGATAAGGTGGCTGAATGTGTTCTTAGGGACTTCAGCGTCTTCTAATCTATTCCATTGATCCTCAGGTCTATTGTGTTGCCAGTACCATGCTGATTTTATCACAGTAGCCTTGTAGTATAATTTCAAGTCAGGAATTGTAATGCGTCCTGCCTTCTCTTTATTGCCCAGAATTACCTTTGCTGTTCTAGGTCTTTTCTGGTTCCAAATAAATTTTAGGAATGATTTCTCTAACTCTGTGAGGTATGGTGGTGGTAGTGTGATTGGGATTGCGTTACATCTGTACAGCAATTTTGGGAGTATGGCCATCTTCACAATGTTGGTTCTTCCTATCCAGGAGCATGGGATATCTTTCCATTTTCTGAAATCCTCTAGGATCTCTTTTTTAAGAGTACTGTAATTTTCCTTGAAAAGATCTTTGACTTCTTTAGTTAGGTTAATTCCAAGGTATTTCATTTTCCTCGGTGCTATTGTAAAGGATATTGTTTCTATCATTTCCCTCTCAGTGTGTTTGTTATTTGTGTAGAGGAATGCTATTAACTTTGGGGTATTGATTTTATAACCTGCTATGGTATTGAATTTCTATATTAATTCTAGTGCCTTCTTGGTGGAGTTTTTTGGGTCTTCCAAGTAAAGTATCATGTCTTCGGCAAATAATGATAATTTAACTTCTTTTTTACCTTTTCTCATTCCTCTTATTTTTTCTCTTGTCTAATGGCTCTAACTAATGATGTCAGTACTATATTGAATAAGAGTGGTGATAGAGGACATCCTTGTCTTATACCAGATGCAGGAGTAAAGGATTTCAGTTTTGCCCATTTAGAATTATGTTAGCCATAGAGTTTTCATAAATGGCTTATTCCAGAGTGAAGTAGAGGCCATCTATTCCAATTTTCTGTAGGACTTTGAACATGAATGAGTGTGGGACATTGTCAAAACTTTTTCTGCATCATTTGAGATGATCATGTGTTTTTTTGTTTTCGCTCTATTGAGACAGTGTATTACCTTTATAAATTTTTGAACATTGAAACATCCTAGCATCCCTGGGATGAATCCTATCTGCTCATGCTGCATGATCTTCTTGATGATTTTCTGTATTGTATTTGTTAGTATTTTATTGAGGATTTTGGCATCTATGTTCATGATGGCGATTGGCCTGTAGTTCTCTTTTTTAGTTGCATCTTTCCATAGTTTTGGTATCAGTATAATACTTGCCTCCAGAAATGACATTGGGAGGATTGCTTCCTTTTCAATTTCATTGAAGAGTTTGAGGAGTATAGGGACTACATCTGTAAATTTTTTGTATCCATCCAGACTTGGACTTTTCTTTGTCGGTAGGTTTTTTTTATTCTATCTCCTATTTCACTGGCTTTCATTGGGCTTTTGAATGTGGTTATATCTTGTCGATTCACTTTTGGTAATTTGTACCTTTTTTGGAATCTGTCTGTTTCTTCTTTGTCTTCTGTCCTTTGAGAGTAAAGATTCTCAAAGTAGCTATTGATAATATTTTGAATTTCCACTGGGTCTGAGGTAATTACATTCTTTTCATTCCTTATTGCTTGTATTTGAAATTTTTCTTTCCTCTGTTTGATGAAGTTAGTAGGGGCTTTTTGATTTTATTTAATCTTTCAAAGAACCAACTTTTTGCTTCGTTAATTCTTTGAAGTGTTTTGTTCATCTCAATTGGATTAATTTCTGCTGTGATCTTTATGTTTTCTTTCCATCTTTAGGCTCTGGCTTTTGCTTTCTCTTCCTTTTTTAGTTGGTGAAGGTGCAGCATTAGAGTATTTATTTGTTCCTATTCTTTTTCCCTAATGTGTGAGTTACAGCTATGAATTTCCCTCTGAGAACTGCTTTCATCATATGCCATAATTTCCTATAAGTTGTGCTTGAATTTTCATTGTATTTTAGATTTTTTTTTTCAGAACATGGGATTGAACTCTGGCCCTTGAGCTTGCCAGGCAAAGGCTTATTCTACTGAGCTAACTCCGTGGTCCCTTAATTGTAGATATTGTTGTATTTCTTGTTTAATTTCATCTGTGACCCATTAGTTGCTGAGTAGGGTTTCATTTAATTTCTATGTATTTAGGCTTTTTTTTCTGCTTTCTTTTGTCATTTACTTCCTCTTTCATTGCACAGTGGTCAGATAATATGCATGGGATAATTTCTGTTTTCTTGCATATACTTAAGCATGACCTACGGACCAGTATGTGGTCTATTTTAGAAAATGACCCATGAGCAGCTGAGAAAAATGTGTATTCAGCTGTGTTTGGGTGTAACACTCTGTATATGTCCACCAAGTCCATTTGTTTCAAGCTCTGGTTCTGTTCTGTAATTTCCTTGCTAAGTTTTTGTCTGTTTGATCTATCTTTTTGGGAAAAGGGGGTGTTAAGGTCTCCTTTTAAGATTGTGGTATTGGATATTAAATTTTTCATGTCCATTAACATTTGCTTTATATAGTTCGGTGCTCCCATATTTGGTGCATACATATTTATGAGTGTTACATTTTCCTCTTTTTTTCTTTTGGCTTTTATTTTTTATTTATTTATTTATTTATTTTTTGACATCAGTTATTTTTATTTTATTATTTTAATTTTTTTTTGGCCTTTCATCATTTATTAACCAGCATTTTATGCTTTGTTCACTACAGTCCTAAAAGGTAAATTACTACTCGTACAGAAGCACCCAAACTAGCAATAAATTACAAAAATAAAAGATACATGATAGGAAACAGGCCTTTCGCCAAAGGGTAGGGCACCCAGCGATGAAGGACAGGGTGGGCGAGGCAAGAGGACAGAGTTGCGAGGTGCTGTGTGCATGTCCAGCCCCCCGTGATGGACACGGCCATTGTGTACTGAAAACGTGCTGATGGAAAGTGTAGAACTGCGATGATGAAGACAGAAAATGGGAACTTTCTTGACAACTGACCTGAAATAGTGTACATTTTTAGGCTTTGATTTGGTGTTCATCACCTACCCGGAAGCTCTAAGCGGAATCCGGGGAGCTGTGATTCTGTCCATATTCTTTTTCCTGATGCTTGTAACTTTGGGTCTCGCTTCACAGTTTGCTACCGTCGGTAAGTAGTCCGTACTTTCATTGTTAGCAAAACCCTCAGAGTTTACTCATGTTTCCTTGAACCCCCTTTTCGTCCTTCTGTTACCTCCTATAGCTGTCACTCTCAGAATGATCTTTCTGAATTAATTTCTCATTTAAAAAGGAACAAATATTTTTACATTTGTTTCAGATAGATTAGAAAATAACTTGTTGCAGGTGAATTTGAAACCTCTTAGGTCTCCTGTATTTCTTTGACTACTGAAATTCGCTCTGTTTCCTAGAGTCGGCTGTCATCATGGATTGTGTTTTATTCAGTCCATGTTTGTAGACATTGTTTATATAGCCACGAATAACATAAAATTTAGATGTTCCCTATTTAATTGACCGTGAAATGTGAAACTGCGTAGCATACATATTACTTTGACAGTGACTTTATAGCATTATGGATCCGTGTGGATCCAGAACCTCGTGAGTCAATTGCACTAACAATCTGCTGCCATATTGGCTGGGTATTTCGATTTCTTTTTTTTGTAAATTACATACATTGCTGCAGTGACTGTTGTTAAGGACTCTACCTACACAGAGGAGATTGCCCTAAGATGCAAAACTAGAAAATTGTGAAGCAAATTCTATAATACTATTCTCTTATATAAAAAATATTAAGGGCCAGCCAAATAAATAGCTCAGCAGATTAAAGCAC
>NW_004524827.1:2190-6098 GCF_000260255.1 Octodon degus | reverse complement strand
ATACAGATGAATGTCCATTTTGTATCTGTGTATTGAAAGTGGTTGGGATAGATATATAGTTACATTCTGTTAATGAATAGAATGATTTGTTCTAATGGAGTTTGCAAATAGGATCACAAGTCCACATCTTGTACAGCAATTAACCACTAAGAAGAATATATGCAGTGTATTATTTGTTGAAAAATAAAAAAAATAAAATAAAATACGTCACTAAAAATAGAAGCCATAAATAAATTTGAATATATAAAGATCTATCTTCTATATGCCAAAAAAATGGGAAGACAATGAAATGCTGAGGAAATTTGAACCATCACAGAGTAACCCCACGTTAATGAGGCTTATTTCCAGGTGTTGGAATTGGGTATGATTTTAATGTACTGTGATGTTGGGGTGTTTATTTTGAATTATTTTTCATTAAGGAAGAATTAACTAGGAAAAAGTAAAAATCCCTATTAATATGTAAATTCTTTTGGTGCAGTTTTTTTCTTTCTGTGTAAAAGCATCAGAATGAGGACAAGTAGTGTGTGTTAGGCAGAAGACTTGTATTGAGCCAGCCTATAGCTTATTTCCATTATGCTCATTTCCACAAACAATAGCAGGAGCCAATCACATCATGGTACTTTATTTTTTATGTATTTAGTACATGGTCTACGGGGTCTCACTATACAGATCAGACTCATAGTGATCCTCCTGTTTTCAGCCTCCCAAGTGCTGGGATTATAGGCACACACTACCACACTGAGACTCATTCGCTGTCTCAGTGCGCCCTAAGGCTGGGGCCATCGCTGCATTCTGGGGATCAAACCCTGGTCCCTGCACCTGCCTAAGCAATATCATGGCACTTTAAATGGTCAATTTCTAGGAAATTTACCTTACTCAATTCTGTAGAAAAAAAGACAAGTACTTTTTCTGACACTTGTTTTCAACCTTCAGTGGCCACTGAATGTCACTATGGTTCCAAGGAATTGCAGTGAAGGTCAAGGTTCTTTAGTTTCAGTGGTGACTGTGGAGACCAGAGTAGGAACAAGTAAATAGGCAAACCAGCCCTAGAACTCCCTAAGACCTGTGCAATAGGTATAGCCATCTATTTCTATTAACAGTACAGTTGGGATGATAAATGATCAGTGAGAACAAAATGTTTTGATCAACACTTCTTAGACTCTTTTAGACTTTCTAAGTCACATAACAGGAACCAAAAGCCCAGGTTGTGATTTTGGTTCTGGCAAACTCTGTCTGGATTCCCTCAATGGATGAACTGGGTCCATCAGTTTAATGTTCAAAGACAGCACTGCGCATCATGAAGGGCTTATTTAATAGGCAGACTAAGCACCTGCTTAGAGCAAGAGGAAAGAAAGAGCACCAACTAGTGAGTCCTTCTTGGGGAGCAGAGGCTTATAGTATTCATTTCCTTAGCAATGTTCTGCAGTATGGGGTCTGGCACACTGTAGCTACCCAGGGTATATTTTAATGATTTCCCTAACTATTACCCATTCTGAATCAGATGTGCCTCCTTGATGGTGCAATAAGCCAAGTATTTCTGGTTATTTCTATCATAAACTTTAGAGCAATTAGTCACAATGGTTGGATATATGACAGTAGAGACTGCATCTTTTAATATAGTCCTTAACACTTAATACACACAGGACTGTCCTGCTACAATGCTGTATATGGTTAGATTTCTAAACTTCTGTGTAAAAAATATGTAATTATTTATTCATATTCTTTAAATATTTTTCATTTTTTAGATTTTTATCTCCATATACTTTTGGGACTTAATGTTTACCATATCAATACTTGATGGAAAATACCTTCTTGATGTTTTGCCTAAGATGTTTGATATTAAGATAGATAGTGAAGTTAAATCCAACTGCATATGTTGTAGGGTAATAATAAGCTTCTCTTCTAGAGGGTTAGCAAGCTAATTTTGCAGACCAAAATTTAGAGAAATAGAAGGGCTTCAAGGACAGGCAACATTTTGGCCATAGCCTTTTAAGGTCAGTGAAAACTCAGAACACATGAGAATTGTACTGTAACATCATGTAACTCAGATGTGTCCCAAATTTTCTGATCAAGAAGATTATGGGCCCACAGAGAAAAGTGATCGATGATGTAGAGTGTGCCTAAGGAGAGTCACATGGACAGAAAACATTCCAAAACATTCTCTCAGGCTTTCACAGGGAGCAAATTGGTCAAGCAATGGCCGTGACTCATCCACATGACTGACAATGACAAAGGATATACAATCTGAGGTACAGGATCTCAGGATAAATCCTGAGGGGATTTGACTGACTGACCTTATCAGATACAAAAGTTACATTTCTTGTTATATAGGTCTTGCTTTACCTTGGTCTTCACAATCCAGGAGAAAAGTATAAAAAGGAGATATATAGAGTCCTAGCCCAGGTCCTGTGAGTGTGTGGGAGAGCTTCCGGCTACCCTGCGCCTGGAGAACGGCTCCGGGTCCCAGCCCAGGCACAGCGTGGGTGAGAACATCTTCCAACCCCTTGGGACACCCCCACCACTCCGCAGCACCTCCCCCACCCAGCCCGCCCAGTAGGAATTTCTGCCGCGTTCTGGGAACCCCCAGACACAGTCCTAGTCCAGGTCCCGTGAGTGTGTGAGAGAGCTTCCGGGTACCCTGCACTGGTGGGACCGACTCTGGGTCCAAGCCCAGGCGCAGCGTGGGTGAGACCATCTCCCAACCCCTTGGGACGTGCACCACCACTCCGCAGCACCTTCCCCCACCCTACCCGCCAAGTAGGAATTTCGCCCACATTCCGTGAACACCCAGACCAAGTCCTAGCCCAGACCCAGTGTGTGTGTGGGAGAGCTGCCTCTCCCCCTACTCCAACTTGTCCCCTCCAGGCTCAGCTCAGGCCTTGCATACGGGCCTGGGGTATAACCCTGCAGCTGCAATCCCTACAGAGAGGGTAGAGGATAGAAGCTTCGAGCTAGTCAAGGAGAAGAACATCTCGCCACAGGGAAACAACAGGTTTACCCTCAAGGGCAGCAGCAGGAAGGAGCAGAGCACAGCAGCCAGACCCAAGCAAGGCACAGCTGGATAAATCCAGACTTTGTATATCTGCACCTGAACTTCAGTACGTGCTAAGGTTATAACTACAACAAAGATCTACAACAAAGGTCAGAAGACAGTGCTACACAAAATGACGAGAAGGAACAAAATGCAACCTCAGAATCCAACCCCACCTGTAAAAAGTGCAGAGGACACTAACACAGAACAAATTGGAAATCACACAGCTGAAAACAACGAATCAACTGCTTCTGAAATAAAGAAACAGCTGCAGAAAGGTATAGAGGAACTCAGATTGGAAATAAAAAAAGAAATCCCTAAATTAATAACATCTGCACTAAAGAATCAAATGCAGAAACATACTGAGGAAACCCAATGTCCACACAGAACAAGTGTGGCGGACACTACCTCGGTTCAAATGCATGAATCAATAGCATTGATAGTAAATAAGCAACAGCAGAAAGATATAGAGGAAATCAGAGAGAAACATTTTTCTGAAATAAAAAAAAAGAATTCTCAGAACCCATAGCATCTGAAATAAAGAAGCAACTACAGAAACATAGGGAGGAAACCCAAGCTGAAGCAAACACTGCAGTAAAAGCATTTATAACTGCTTTGAAAGAAGACATTGTTAAAAAAAAATAGTGGAGATTAGAAAAATGACAGATTCCTTGAATGAGCAATTCAGGAAAGAAATAGATCGCATGAAGCAGAGTCAAAGAGATATAGAGGAAATTAAAACCTCAATCACAAGCTTGCAAAACCATTTAAGTGAAAGCGAAGACGGAGTTTCAGATCTTGAAGATGCTGGAGCAGCTAGTGAAAAGGTAAGAAAGGATCTCTTAAAAGCAATGAGGATGCAGGAAAGAATAATCCA
>NW_004524827.1:0-742 GCF_000260255.1 Octodon degus | reverse complement strand
GTTCTCAGAGGGAAATTCATAGCTGTGAACTCACATATTAGGAAAAGAAACAGAACAAATAAATACCCTAATGCTGCACCTTGAAGAACTAGAAAAGGTAGAGCAAACCAAACCTAGAGCCCAAAGACGGGAGGAAATCATAAAGATTAGAGCAGAAATTAATTCATTTGAGAGGAAGAAAACAATACAAAGAATTAAAAAGCAAAATGCTGGTTCTTTGAAAGATTAACTAAAATTCATAAGCCCCTAGCTAACCTCATCAAAAAGAGGAAAGAAATAATTCAAATACAATCAATAAGGAATGAAAAGGGTGTAATTACCACAGACTCAGTGGAAATTCAGAAGATTATCCATAGCTGTTTGATAATCTTTACTGTCACAGAATAGAATACACAGAAAAAATGGACAGATTCCTAGAAAGGTACAAACTACCACAACTGCATAGACAAGATATTACCACTCTCAATAGCCCAATAGCAGCCACTGAAATACTAGATGCAATTAAAAACCTACGGGCAAAGAAAAGTCCAGCTCTGGATGGATTCACAGTTGATTTCTGCAAGATATTTGCAGAAGATGTAGTCCCTGTACTCCTCAAAATCTTCCATGAAATTGAAAAGGAAGCAATCCTCCCAAATTCATTCCTGGATGCAAGTATTATACAGATACTAAAACCAGGAAAATCTGCAAAGAAGAAAGAGAATTACGGGGCGATCTCCCTCATGAACATAGATGCCAAAAT
>NW_004524826.1:2956160-2957648 GCF_000260255.1 Octodon degus | reverse complement strand
GTGTGTGTGTGTGGCGGGTGTATGCTTGAGGGTGTTACTGGGTTGGACTATAGGTGGAGTTTACATGGGTGGTAGAGTGTCATAACAGGTACTGATTGGGGAAGGCTTGGTGCATGCACAAAAAAACAAAAGAGAAAGTTGAGGTTAACCAGTATGAAAAAGATGGAAGTCAATCTAACAGCAGCTGGTCGTTCGTTTTGGATCCCCCGCCACGCTGACTTGCTGCTGTGGTGACCTGGCCGACTTTTGTATAGACATAGACCCATCACCTTGTATCTTAAACTCTTCTTGCTCACTGCATTCCAATTTTTAAAACACTGCAAATTATTAGCTGATTGAGAAAGGGTAATTCCACTATTTAACATTTGTAGATCTCCCTCTCTGTTCTATGTTGTTCCTTCTCTTTGACCCTCATGTTAGTCAGTCTTTTCCCCATATGTGTGTAAAATTATGTGGTTTTCTTTATCTGTTGATAATTATTGTATATGTATGTGCAATGCATTGCATATGAAGTGAAAAATATGGTGAATGTTTAAAGGTTAAAAAATATATTAAAAGACACATTGCCATTAATTTCTCTCAAAATATTCCCCCACTTCAACACACCTACTCCATTGTTCTTGCCACTTGCTGAGGCAGTTTTAGAAATTTTCTTTTGTGAATACCCTTAGTTGCATTGTCATGATTTCCTTAATGTTCTGAATTGTGATTTGATTGTTCAAATTGTGATTTGAAAAGTTAGTACTGCTGCCAGGTACCACCCATGGATGGAGATATTCATAAAAATACAACATATCCTCATCCATCTTATTCACTTGGTATGGTAGCATGCAGCTTCTGGATCTTCCCCACAGTCAAAGTGATCATGAAAGGTAAATATTTCGAATTGATTGAAGACATAGAGGCCACCATGACAGCACATCTGAAAGACACTCATGAAAGGACTCCCAGAACTGCTTCAGAAAGTGGCAAGAATGATAGGATAAGTGTGTTTAAAGCAAGGGCAAATATTTTGAGGGGATTAAAAGTAACATGTCTTTTACTATAATAAGTTTTTAAAACTTAAGCATTCAGTATATATTTTGATCCCACCTCAAATATATTTACTGTACATTTATATATACATTGTTTGAGGTAAAGAATAAAGTTACATTGCTACTGGAGAGGAATTATGCTTTCTGCATGTATCCTGGTCTTAGCTATTTATAGGACCCCAACTTCAAAAGTTGTGAGTTCTGCAATATACATAGATCTAAGACGTGAACATAAACTTTCCAGTTCACTCTGCAGGTGTATTTTATTTTCTTGTATGCTGTTGTGAATAGTTTTCCTAATTTTTCTCTCAGTGAGTTTTTGTCATATATAAGAATGCTGTTGATTTATGAACGTTACTTTTGTATCCGGCTATTCTTCTGAATATGGTTATTAAATCTACAGGAGTCTTGGTGGAGTTTATGGGGTCCTTCATGTAGAATATCATGTCATCTG
>NW_004524826.1:2954025-2955305 GCF_000260255.1 Octodon degus | reverse complement strand
AAAATGACTGAAACTTTTACCAACTGTGAGCTAAATAAACCTTTTCTTCCGTAATTTTGGGTGTCAGATATTTTGTCTCAGCAGTTCTCTGATTTTGATATCAGAGTACTACTTGCTCCCAGGAATGACTTGGGAAGTATTGCTTCACCTTCTATCTCATTCAAGAGTTGCATCATTACTGGCATTAGATCTTCTCTAAATTTCTTGTAGTATTGAACACTGAATCTATCAGGGACTGGGCTTTTCTTTGTTGGTAAATTTCAAGTACATTTTCAACATCAGGTTGTTTAAATTTTTATATCTTGATTCAGTTTTGGCAATTCATATATGTATAGAAAGCTGCCCATTTTTTTTTTTTTTTTTTTTTTCTTGGGTTCCGGTTTTTTTGAGTAGGTATTGATGATCTCCTGAATTTCTTCAGGATCTATTGTGATGCCCTTTTTCATTCCTAATTGCTTGAATTTGAGACTTTTCTTTCCTCTTTTTGATAAGATGGTCTAGGGGTTAATCAGTTTTATTTAATCTTTCAAAGAACAATTGCTTCATTTATTGTATTACTTACTTAGTCTCAATTTATTTTTCATGCTGAGAATTTACTTTTACTTTTACTTTTAAAATGAGAATAAAAAGAGTAAAAAATTACAAATGATACAGAATTTCACTGAACAAAATCAGGGTGGTTATGCCTAATGTAAACAATTAACACTGACATTTCTACATCAGTTATGTGTTCCTTTACTCAATCTGAAACTAAGAATAAAAGTGAATTTGTAAGTAAACTACAATGATAACAGAAACAAAATGCTCCAATCCAAAATCTTACTCCAGTTATCACACTCAAAGCTGTTTTCATACATGAGAACAGCATGTTCTATACACAAGCTGTTTATACTGGTAACAAACATGCTTTGATTTCCTGTCTTTTTTGGTAGGGCTTACTTGACATCTCAATGCTCTTCCTGTTTTCTTACGAGGTTGTTGTGAAGCTTCACCTGTCTTTCAACCGATCCACTCCAGAAATCTGTTGCAGAATTCTTCTTTGGGCAGATGCATGTTATTCTTTTTTTCTTTTCCATAATTTTATTGAGAAATAAATAGCCATGAGACAGTTTCAAATCAAATTGGTAGGACAGTTCCAATAACTAACACATTGCATACTGTCTTCCTAGTGGTTATTTGTTGTACAAGATGCAGACATGATATCCTATTTACAAAAACTATTAGAACAAATCCCTCTATTCCTTGAATTAGACAAATGTAGTTATATATCTGTCCGAACC
>NW_004524826.1:2947168-2947689 GCF_000260255.1 Octodon degus | reverse complement strand
TCCCAATTTGTTCTGTGTTAGTGTCCTCTGTACCTGTTATGGGTGAGTTTGGGGTCTGAGATTGCATTTTGCTCCTTCTCGTTGTCTTTTTGTGTAGCACTGTTTTCTGACCGTTGTTGTAGAGCTTTGGTGCAGTTATAACCATAGCACATACTGAAGTTCAGGAGCAGATCTACAAAGTTTGAATTTATCCAGCTGTGCCTGGCTTAGGTGTGGCTGCTGTGCTCTGCTCCTTCCTGCTGCTGCCCTTGGGCATGAACCTGTTGTGCCCCTCTGGCAAGATGTCCTTCTCCTGGACTAGGTCGGTAGTTCTTTACCCTACTCTCTCTGCAGGGACTGCAGGTGCCGTTTTTCACCCTAGGCCTGTTTGCCTGGCCTGAGGTGAGTCTGAAGGGGTAAGGTGGAGTAGGGGGGAGAGGAAGCTCTCTCACACACCCACCAGGCCTTGGCTAGGGTGGATCTGGGGGTCCCGAGAACTCACCAGAAGTTCTCACTCCCTGGGTGGCAGTGGGGGGGACTGC
>NW_004524826.1:2944590-2946758 GCF_000260255.1 Octodon degus | reverse complement strand
AGAAGTTTGAGGTTCAACCATAAGTTATTTGTTTGAGCTCATTCTCTTTTACTGATACAAGAATTCACTACTATAAATTTCCCTCATAGGACTGCTTCCATTGAGTTCCGGTATGTTGTATCAGCATTATCATTTAATTGTAGATGCTGTTTAATTTCCTCTGTGACCCATTGGTTGTTCAGGAGGATGTTGTTTAATTTCTATGTGTATATGTAGTTTTTGTGGTTTCTTTTGCTGTTGATTTTCAGTTTCATTGCACTATGGTCAGATAATATACATGGGATATTTTCGTTTCTTCTGCATTTACTAAACATGGCTTATTGGCTAATATGTGGTTTATTTTGGAGAATGTACCATATGCAGCTCAGAAGAATGTGTATTCTGATATTTTGTGATATAGACGTTCACTAAGTCAGTTTGTTCACAGGTTTGTTTTAATTCTGGTATTCCTTTGTTGGCTTATTGTCTAGTTGATGTAACTGTGAGAGAGGGGTATTAAGGTCCCCTATTACAATTGTGTTGGTGCTTACTTGATTTTTTATGTCCATTATTTGTTTTATGTAGTTGGATTTACTGGTATTTGGTATATATATATATATATTTATGATGGTTATTTTTCTTGGAGTCTTTTCTGATCAAGTACATAGTGACCTTTTTTGTATCTTTTGTTAACTCTTGGCTTCAGGTTTATATTGTCTGCAAATAGAATGGTACCCCTGCTTTTCTCTGGGATCCTGTTGCATGGAGTATTATTTTCCATCTTTTGACTTTCAGCTTATAAATTTCTTCTTGAGTTGTGTGTTTCATTTTTTTTTAATCCATTTTTTATATAGAATGTCAGGACGCAGTTCGGACTCTTAGTGATCCTCCTGTCTCAGCCTTCCTAGTGCTGGGATTACAGGCATGTGCCACCACACCCAGTTTGGGGGCCAGCACTGTGTGCTCAGGGTTCTGGGGCCTGCATGGGATGTAATGCTTGGAATTGAACTCAGTACCTTGCGCTTGCCAGGCAGGTGCTTATGCCACAGATGTGTCTCCCCAGACTGAGTTATGTGTTTCTTGAATGCAGCATATTGTTTAGTCTTAATTCTTGATCCATTCTGTTTGTCTGTTTCTTTTGATTGGTAAATTCAGACCATTTACATTGATAGTTATAATAGATATATATTGGCTTATCTTTCTCGTATTATTTTCATATTGTTGGTTCTGTCTTTCCCCTCTGTTTAATTGCTTTCCCTCCCTGGTGGCTTCTTTCTGTTGGTGTTCTTGTTCTTGTGCTTGTGGCCTTCACTTTCTCTTTCTGTTATATTCTACAGAGCATTTTGAAGAGCTGGTTTTGTAGTCATGGATTTCTTCAGTTCTTTGTCATGGAAGTATCTTATTTCTGCACTGCCTTTGAAAGATTTATGGAGAACATTAATCACAGTTGGAGGTTGTTTTCTTTTAGGGTTTGAAATACCTCACTCCCTGCTTTCTTTGTTTTGAGTGTTTGTGTTAAGAAGTCTTCGTGATTCTGATGGACTTTCTTTTATAGGTGATTTGTTTCTTTTCTCCTTTAGGCTTTTAATATTTTGTCCTTGTGCTCAATTTCTGGAATCTTGATTATTATACACCTTAGTGTAGATTTGTTTTTATGGCTGTTTGGATTTCTCTATGCTTTATTTATTTGTGTTGAAATTCTTTATCCATGTTTGCAAAGTTTTCTGCCATTGTTTCTGTGAAGAGGGCTTTTCTTTTTGTGGCATTTGTGCTATCTTCAACTTTCTCATTGATTCCAGTCAGTTTACGTTGTTCTTCTTTACTTCATCTTACAGTTGTTGGATCGATTTTTGATGATCTTTGCTCTTAAGATGTTTTTCTTTTTGTGGTTGCTAACTGCAATTCTGTCTTTAAGATTTGATATTCTATTGTCACTTTTGTTCAGTGTGTTACATATACTTTCAATGAAGATTTTAATCTCCAGAGTTTCTCCTTAGATCTGTTTCATGAATTCCATTTTTTTTCTTGTGTTAGGCATTTGTGGTTTCCATCATTTTCCTAAGCTCTTGTAGTTTTTTTGTTTTAATCTGTGTCTGCTTTCATTTGATGGTCATTTGTTTTTGTACCTGTGACATTATTTTTTAATTTTTTAAAATTAAAAATTTTAATTTTAAAAAATTAAAAAATGT
>NW_004524826.1:2941924-2943630 GCF_000260255.1 Octodon degus | reverse complement strand
CAATAACAGTAGCATTAAGTACAGCCTAGCTACTGAGAAACTGTGGTAATTATTAACCTTATACCTTTAATCATAGAAGCAGATTCTACAGTTATGTAACAGAATATATCAGGAATTTATGTGTAGTGATTTTCCCCTTAGTAGAGTGATTTACCCTGTTGCAGGATGGGGGATTTAAGAGACATAGGGGCAAAGATAGAGAGATGAATGAGGTCAAATATTGTAGAAGCAAGACTGGAGGGCAAAGGATAATTACCCAAGTTTTGGAAAACTGGAGGGCACAGGAAAGAATAAAAGAGAAAGTAAAGAAGTATTTGAAGTGAACCAGAAAGAGAAGAGACAGTGTTCACTCACATGAAAATATAAAATAAAGAGATATTTGAAGAAAGAAAGAGATGACAAGTAGAAGAACATAAGAATGATAAGCCCAAATAGTGAAAAAATAAAAACAAAAGCCAAACAAAGGTAATTGTACAAAACAAAATAAAAAATCACCCAACCATACAGAAAAAAAATAGCCCATCAGAGAAACAAAGAAAAATAAAAGTAGAATTCCTCTGGTGTCCATAGTTCTATGGTAGTGTCCAAGTCAGATCCCAGAAAAGTGCTGTGCGCTCTAGCCAAGTTTCTTGTAGGATTTATGCTGTGTGTAGCTTGGCTTTTGGATGTGGGGCCTGGGCCTGGTCTTATGTTTCTTGAGCTTTCCCAGTGCCCTCTGATATGGCGGCACCTCCTGCCTACTTCTGTTCCACAATGTCTGTGTAAAGAGCACACTGGTGGTTCTCCTGATGTAACAATGGCTGGCTCATATTGCCCTGCTGCTTTAGACCTCAGTGCTGCTGGTCCCACCTACTGACGTGTATGTCCATGCCCAGGCTTGCTGTATCTGGCCCCTCTGCTGGCATGTGCCCGTCTTTGCTTTTAAAAAGAGATTTTAATAAATTTCCATATCTTTTTGTATTTAGTGAAAAAAGTGCACTGAAGAAATTTGCCATTGTTACTAAACAAAAGCCTTGAATCAGTGTGTCATCTGCTGAGCCACAGGTTATCTGATTTAAGACTCTTCCTGTATCCATGGAGTAAGCACACATTTCATGCTTGCAAAGAAAGCATAAACAAAATCGTAAATTTAGCTTTCAGTTGATTTCAAAGTGGGCATTTCTATATGTAAGGCAAAAATAAATGTCTTTTGAAATATTTCATAAATTAGTATGTTTTCATATTCTTTTAGGTATATAGAATGCAAATAGCCACAGCACTATATTAAGACATTTATTATATGGCATTAACATTGTGCAGTGTAGGATATTTATTGTACAGCAGTCAGCTAGTTATCTTTGTCACGGGCATATCTGCTTCAGATTTTGGTCAGAACCTGATGATATGAAGAAAGTGTTTTATATGGCTCTATGAGAATTGTTATTTTCTAGAACTCTGTATGCCATCTGAGTTTATGAAGGCTAGCCAGTCTTTTTTCTATCCATTGCAAAGAAGTTTGTGTGTATAAAATATTTGTTTTCCTAATATTTTGTTTTCTCTTGAAAGTAGCCCATCCTGCCTTGTGCAGTGGTTACTGCAGTGGAGCAGGAGGATGTCTAGGTGGTAGATTTTTAACTGTAACAGCATATCTAACCTCTTGGTATTCATGTCCTTGTCTGGTTCCATCTCACACTAACATGGGCTTGACCGTGTGAATTTCCTTTTTT
>NW_004524826.1:2938609-2941034 GCF_000260255.1 Octodon degus | reverse complement strand
TAACACACCTATAATATTCAAATAATAGAACTAAAGAAAAAAGGGGATACAGATGAATGACCGTTTTGTATCTGTGTATTCAAAATTGTTAGGATGGATATATAGTTACATTTTCTTAATGAATAGAGGGATTTGTTCTAATAGTGTTAGTAAATAGGATATCATGTCTGCATCTTGTACAGCAAATAACCACTAGGAAGAATGTATGCAATGTGTTAATTATTGAAACTGGCCTACCAATCTGATTTGAAACTGTCTCATTGCTATTTGTTTCTCAATAAAATTATGGGGAAAAAATGATCTAGTCTCTTCATGAATAGAAAGACCCCTGCGGTAGTGTCACTCATTTAGCTCAGTGCTGCCCCCATCTGGCCCACTAACTGAACATAGCTACATGAAGGATCTCAAGGAAACAATTTATTGTTTAAAGTAGCAACATAAAAAAAAAGTAGCAACATATTGTTTGACTTTATTATGTGGCAACACATAACAGAGAAACTTGCTATACTCATGTGGCCTTGCTTTTTGCATGTCATGTGTAATTTTAAATAATACACAAGATTCTTAATGCTTGACTTATTTACCTTCCAAAATGCATTTTGATCATCACCTACTAAACAATTAAGCAGCAAAGTCATGATCAAGGAATTTATTTAATCAGTCAGTGTAATCACTAACTCGATTCTGTAGGAATTTAATAGAAAATTAAATTATAGTTTAAACTACCTTCTGTCAGTTTTGGACTGTTTTAATGGGCTGAGATGAGACGTGTGGCCTTGCACATGCCTTGGTACCTTGTACATGCTGGGCAAGTATTCTACTACTGAGCTACATTCCTAGCTCAGTTTTGAATTGCTGCTTATGTATGGAAGTTGATAACTGCTGCTCTGATTTTCTTTTTCTATTTCTGTGTGTGTGTGTGTGTGTGTGTGTGTGTGTGTGTGTTGCTCAAGATTGAAGCCAAGACCTTGTGCACGCTAGGCTACATTCCCAGCCCTACTATGTTTTATATGTTCCTTATAAGTTAGGGCTTGTGAAATACTCTTGCAGAGCTAATCACAAACAATTTATAGGTTAGTTTGGCTTGTAATATGTAAGTAATATGAATTAAAAAGCAAAGACTTTTAAGTGTATTTTTGACAAAGCCATATAATATAAAGTACTACAAGTGACTTCAGACTATAAAGAAAAAGTGCTTGTCTATATTAAATGTAGACAATAATAAATGGTAGTCTATAATAAATAGTATTAAGTAGTGTAGTCTATAATAATTGGTATTAAGATTAATAACTTTTTGTTATTTGAAGTTTAAAAATCAAGTTATGATTTGTGTCCAGTTGTATGTGATGCTATTAAAGTATCCCATCCTCAACTGTGTTTTTCTTGTTGATGAAAAAAGCCAACTATGGAAAGGCCAGCGTTACAGGTTCTTTGAATTAATGCCAGTGTTGTCCGAAGGGAAAGTGGCAGCGATTCTTTATTGTACAAATTGAATTACTTCAACTAATCAGGTTTTCATCTTACATGTGTACATATTATTTTTGTGGATTTTCTGAACCTTTTTCATAATACTAGCAGTCACGATATTTGTGATGTGGAAAGTGTGCAGGCTTTGGGATCGTGCAAGTTGGGCATTTTGAAGGAACTACTCACCAGTTGCTGGCCTTTGCACATTGCTTGCCGAAGCCTGTTTCTTCATCAGTAACACAAGGGCACTTGGGTGATGTCCATCTTTCAATTCTATTAATTCAGAGGTTTTGAATCAGGTAGAATATATTATTCTGATGTATCTTCTTGGAGAAAAACATGATTTTAAAATTAGCACACTGTTCCATGTTTGTATGCATTGTTATACTGTTGAGTAAGGATGCATTTAATTCTTGTGTGTCACACAATGGAAAAATTTATAATTTGCAAATGAATTATGACTGCATGGAGTAACAGCAACCAAGATCCTAACATATTTAATACAACTTTTAAAGGTTTGTCTTTTATGTAAAATGTCTTACAGGAAATAAAAACAAGCTGGGTGTGATAGTGCATGCCTCTTATCTTACTTATTGAGGAGACTGAGGCAGGAGTTTGCAACTAGACTGGGTTGCAAATGTCCAGCAATAGTAGTGCCCTCAACAATCATTGCATATCAATATCAAAATTAAATATATAGAGAAATGCACTAAGGATGTTTCTTAAAAACTTACACAAAGTAAAATTACTATCTCCCCATGCAAATCAAAATTAGGTTCTTGGACATTAGAAATAAAAACTGTAGAACTATTTTAATTTTCAATCTTATTCCTTATTTCTTTACAGAACAGTAGCCCTGATTAAACCAGATGCAGTATCAAAGGTTGGAGAAATAATTGAAATAATAAACAAAGCTGGGTTTACTATAACCAAACTGAAAATGATGACACTTTCAAGG
>NW_004524826.1:2936460-2937862 GCF_000260255.1 Octodon degus | reverse complement strand
GCAAAGTAAATAACTCTAATTTCAAGGTGCAATTATGTTTCTACCTTCAAAATTGTGTGGAAAATATTCACTATGTTCAAATGAAGAATAGAGAAGTGGGCCTTCCTTGTTTTCAGTCTTTTCCAAGAGCGTGTGGAGAGAAAAATAATCCTTTCATGCTATTGGTTTTTGCTTTAAAAAAATTCTTATCAAGTAGAGAAAGCGATGACTCAGATATTCTAGAGGATGAGAGAGACAGAGCATCTGTTAGCACAGAAGCCTCTGTTCCCTGGGAGCACAGGATCTGTGAGGACATAAATGTCATATGTAGACTGAGCTGGCTCAGGTAATATTCTTCTATTTTTTCTGTAGTTTTTGCTTGGTTTTGATCAGGTGTCTTTTCACTGCTTCAGAAGTCGTCTGTTCATGGGTACTTATTTCATGAGTCAGTTGCATTTTTGTTTCTGTGAGAATAGGGACAATGAATATCAGTAGACATTCAACCTAACTCCAAAGTGTGATCCTACAAACGTTAAGAAAATACCCTCCACTTTACCTCTATGATGACGTATGTTTAATCTGACATTTTCTGCTGTGTAAGATCTCCCTGTTTCTGTACTATCTTGAGATGCAGGAGGCTTACATTTCCGAACAAAGCCTATAACCATTTGCCAGTAACTGTACCACTTCCTCGATATGGCTCTGAACAATTCACCTGTTCTTGTTTCTGCAAAATGCAGATTATAACAGTACCTGTAGCCTAAAATTGTTATGAGGATTACATGAGTTTACTGTCTGTATGCGTCTGGTGTTTGAAAACTTAGTGTCAAACTTCCCATGATAGAGATGCTTTTTTAACTGTGACATTGGGTCTGTAGCACATGAAGGAAGCTGCTGAAACCTGTCAGTGCCTCAAGAGACTGCAAGATGTAAATCTGATAGAATTTCTTTGAATCAGTGAGACTTATTAATTCCATCCAGGTCATGTACAGCTCTTCATCCTTGGAGTGCAACTACTATAGCCTGTATATTTACTTTCAACACACACATTCATCCCTTTGCTTTGTGTACCTTTCCTTCTAGTCTGATCACCAATCTATTATCAAACTCCTTTTACTTATGCTTCTGGAAGTCTTGTCATTGTAAACAAGCATTCCTGTGTCCACAGTGCTCTTTAATCCCGCCTACTTCTCGCCTTTAGTTGAAATCTGATTGTTGTGTGTGGGCATCCTTTCTCTTTTATTCATGAATATTCCTTGTCTCTCAGAGTCATATTACAGCATCACCATTTTATCCCCCTATTGCAGTCTCCACTCTTTCTTTTTTTTTTTCAAAATTTTATTGATAAACAGATAGCAATGAGACAGTTTCAAATCAAATCGGAAGTACAGTTTCAACAAATAACACACTGCATATATTCTTC
>NW_004524826.1:2931803-2934805 GCF_000260255.1 Octodon degus | reverse complement strand
TCAAGTTTCTTCTGCTCTTCCTTTTGCTTCTGTTTGAACGCTCTATCTTCCTCATCCATCTCCTTGGCCTGTTTCTTGGGCTGCTTCAGGGGCATCTTGCCACCCTTGCAGCCGGACATGGCTCCCGCATACCCTCTAGAGCCGAGCTCAGAAGCCAGTGACCCTTACTTCAATTTTCTTATGCATGTTTTTGTTCTGTCTTGATGGTTTACTTTGTTTTCTAGTTCATTCTTATTCATTTTTTCAGGCCTAACTCAAATGCTTAATTGGGATTTAATTCCTGCAAAATTTCTTCAATTATTCATAGCATCTTGTACATTTCTATGAGTATAGATGTTGAGTCTGTGATTTTACCCAGCTCATAGGCTACCAAGGCACTGTTTGTCACTCCCGCATTCATGCTAGCAGAGACCAAGAGTCTAGTGGGTCAGAGACAGAGAACTTCAGCCAGCAGAGTGCACATCGTGTTTGTGTCGCTTCCCCTCACCTCCACATCTGGATGGAGCATGTGACCCGGGCCCAGGTACACATTGGACTCCATCACACCTGAAGACGTGTAAACCTGGTTTTCCAACTGTGTCATGAGCAAGCAGTAAACAAGATTGTCTTCATGCTGGGGAGAAACTACTTCTATTCTCCTGGATACTCACTGGAGACAACTCCAAGAAACGAGTATGAGAGAGAAGTTAGAGCCTTGCATTCTTGACCTGTGAGGAATAAATACAGTAATTTAATTGTGACATATAATAATCTGTAGAAAAATGAGAGGCTTCTTCTCCACTCCATGTCTTGGGATACATTTTATTTTCTATGTTGGCAAAGTATACTTTCATCATCTCCCTTAGACAAAGGAAATTGACATATATTTGTCAAATACTGTGAATTCAGTTTAAACTGTTTAAGAAAACTATACAATTTTAAGAAATACTTCATATGCTTAAAAAACAAAAGTTCTTTAGACTTCTCAGTTCATCTATTTAAAATATATTATCTTTTTCTGGTCCCTATAGATAGCCTTTAATGGAAATATAAATTTAAAAAGTAAATCTCTATTTGCAGTAAAATAAAATTAATTCTGAATTTTTAATTTATTTATGTTCTTTCCTTGATGTTATTTAAAGTATTTATTTTAAGTCATTAAATAACCAATAGAAGTACATTCTGCTATTCATAATTTGTTAAGCACCTTTGAAAACACAAGTATGTAGTCTTCTATAGCTAATAAGGCAACTAAAATTACTAAATTGAAATTGTTGTCAAAACTCTCAAGGGTAAAGTGTGTAGAAGAAAATGACAAATTTTGAGTTAGACTCAGAATTTAACAAATATTCTTATAGAGCAGATGTTAAACTTTCTAGAATTTTAAATATGCTGCTGAAAAGTCAGATGATGTTTTAATACAAATTAGAAAAGAAACTACTTCTATCACAAATGTGTACTAATAAAAAAGAAAAGTACTTAGCTGGGCGTGGTGGTGCACACCTGTAATCTAGCATTCTGAGAGACTGAGGCAGGAGGATCACAGGTTTGGGCTCAGCCTGGGCAGCTTAGTAACTTAGTGAAACTGTGTAAAAGATAAAGCAACAAAGCAGGTGGGTGTGCCTTGGGTGAAGGCCTTGGGTTCAAATCTCCAGTTCAGCGGGGCAGGGGAGAAAGGGAGGGAGGGAAAAAGAGAGAGAGAGAAAAAATACTTTTAATTTTTATTTTTGTTTTCTATTTTGACATAGGTGTGAATCATAGTTGGCAATAAAAAATAGGTGGATGTATGAGACTACTTGGTGAAAAATCATTAATGTACAGATGAAATACACGTGTATATATGTTTAAAGGATTTCAATTTCATTTTCGTCATGTAAGCGCAAATACTCATTTCCTTACATAATTCTCAACTATTGTTTGCTTGTTTTATAGGAAAGAAGCAGCAGATTTTCATGCAGACCACCAGTCAAGGCCCTTTTATAAGTAAGTACTTAATTGGAATGCGGTAGTAGTCATTAGTGTAGGGTATCCTACAAAACTAGGCATATTTGTATAAATAGAAATTTGATATGTGAGAATAATTTGTCAAAAGGATCAAAATAGCATCTTGCACCTTAGAATTGTTTCCTGTGCATTGTGTTTTCTACCCTTTCTTATCTACTGAAAGCATTATGTGTATCAGCTCTCCACAATAAATGTAGTCATGTACAATATGTACTAATAAAAATCAAAATAAAAAAGAAACACATTATTTAAGTTACAAGAAATAGCTTTCTTTTTATATTGCAATTAACTAAAAATATAGTGATAAATACACTTTATTATTTGTTGTGTTTTTGAAGTCTGTTTGGTATATATTTTGTTCCTTGAGTTATAGCAGATATTATGTGTTAGAAAATGAGTCTCCATTTTGATTACTTGGGATGTAATTCAAGCGGAAGAAATATTCTGTATATTCAATAATATTGACAGATAAACGGGTGTTTGTATTCTGATAAGGAAAACTGTTATTTTAGATAGATTACTACAATAGGCATACTAATTGGTATTTTATACAGAATGGTGTTTCAAAATCTTCATATATAAAAATCACTGTTGTAGATTGTTATAAATCAAGCATTATAACACATTTCCAAGCCTTGTTAGAATGGATATGTACAAAGTTTTAACAAAGTGATGGAAATTATTCTTGGTTATAGGTTCTTTGTATGTATTTATAGCATCGAGTACAACTCCTACTTTAATTAATCTTACATGTAATTTATATGCAGTGAATTTTATTAAATAGATGAACTAGTTGTCTGGTTGGCTTGTTGGAGTGTTCTTTGGGCATCTAAGGGCTAGCGGAATATTTTAGAAGGAGATCTTGTGGTCCTCTGAGGGTAAAGGGTAAGAATGCCTCTTTACATGTTATTTTTTACAAATGCTATTCAAACTGAATTGAGCTGTTTACCTATCAAAGGGTATTAGTTCCTAGAAAATGGTGCATGAGGAAAGTTAAGTTTCTGAAGCAGTCATAAGTT
>NW_004524826.1:2929791-2930683 GCF_000260255.1 Octodon degus | reverse complement strand
TGAGTTGATCCAGTTTATTACCAGTGGGCCGGTTATTGCCATGGAGATTTTAAGAGATGATGCTATCTGTGAGTGGAAAAGGCTGCTTGGCCCTGCAAACTCTGGACTGGCACGTACAGATGCTCCTGGGAGCATCAGAGCCCTCTTCGGAACAGATGGGATAAGAAATGCAGCTCATGGCCCAGATTCTTTTGCTTCTGCTGCCAGAGTACGGTGTTTAAAAAATATTTTACTTTTGTTAAATGTATTATATCAAATTAAAGCATATGACCTCTGACCTTTTCCTAGGATCAAATAATGTTTCATGTCTCATTTTGTGAACTTATGCACTGGTATCCTGCATATGATCAAGATTAGTTTTCTATAATTAAAATACTTGTTATCCCAATTTTTATTCAAAAAACTTAAGTTACTAAGGTTCATTCATGTTTGAACTATTGAATGCGTGTAGGAACACTAGTGTATGGATAGTAGGCATTAAAAAAGACATCATTGAGTATGGTCTTTCTCTAGGTCACAACAAATACTGATTAGGTGTCAGAGAAGTACTGTGGCTGGAAAATGCAGTATATGTGAAGGAGCAAGAACAATAGGTCTTCACAAAAACTTAAAAACATCCAGCAGCTCCCACCAGCCTCCTATTGACCTTTTCTCTTAGTTATGGTCTAATCTTCTTTACCCTTCTCCAGCCTTTACCAAACAAAAACTATTCTTGGTATTTTCTGCTCCTCAGCTTCCTTTGATAACTCACTGGGCGCAGTCAGTACAACTTGCCTTTATCTTCTTCATTCCACTGAAGCTGTTTTTGCTAAGATTTAATTTTTAGAGGAAACATTCATATCTTATCTGACTGTATCTCCCTGCTGCATTTGAGAATTTGATTGAGATACTG
>NW_004524826.1:2927463-2929081 GCF_000260255.1 Octodon degus | reverse complement strand
CAGTTCTCTGCAAGTTGATCTCTCAATTCAGTGTAATACTCGTCATAATTCTAACACAGACTTCATAAAGCTTAACAAAATTTTTATTAAGGGCCCCAAACACTCATGACAGTTTTGAAGAGGGAAAGAAGATATAGTATGGGCAAGGTGGGACTTATTTCATGTGACAAGAATTTTCAATAAAGATTTAGTTAAAAAAGAACTGTGGTGTTAGCATGAGTATAGACAAGTGCGTCAATGTAAATCAACTGTAAATGAGAATTTAGTGTCATTATGGATATGTGATCGTGGATAGACTGATTAGTCAGTAAATTGTTGTAGATAATTTATATGAAAAACATTAAATTAACTTATGTTTGTACATGAGATTTTCCTTAGTATTTCATATTTACACTCAAATAATATAATGCTTTTAATTCACTAAACTGTTTCTTTTACATTCTGCATATTTATAGCAGAGACATTCAGGAACTAGTATTTATTATTCTGCTTCATTTATCATCTAAATCAAATCAATAAAAGAAGTCTTGTCTTCTAAACATTTTCTTGAATATCCCTTCTCTCCTTTCCTACCACCGTTCTTCCTCCTCTAACTTGGTTGCTGTACCAGGCCTGACTACTACTATTCCACTGCAAGTACATCTTCCATGTTGACTTCTGAGGGAGCTATCTAAAAATACTGATCTGTCAGTGTTATGCTGCTAAAATCATACAAGGATACCTTTATCCCAGAATCAAGTAAGCTCCTTAGCAGGCTTACTCTGCCTTTTAATGCTGTGTCTCCTAGCCTCTTCTCCTGTTCACAGCCTGCTTCTCCCTCTGTACTGAAGAGCTCTCACTCCGCCACTGATACTCACCCTGTCCTATGCCTTGGGATACTATCCCTTCCCTTACCCAGGTAGCTTAGACCTGTTCTTTAAACCTTAGGTCAAGATTTGTTTATATAATTATGGATAGAAATTTTATCCAGGCATGTGATTTACAAATATGTTCTCATAGTGTGTGGTTTTATTTTTTTTTTACCAGTGTCTTTGGACAAGAAGTATTTTTGTTTTGATAAAGTGAAACTTATTATTCCTGTTTTATGCTTTTGGTGTCATATCTGAGTCACAGTTGCCTTCATCCGAAAGCGTAGATTTTTCCAATTGGCCTTCTTCTAGAAATTTTCATGTTTTGCTCTCTCATCCATTTTGACTTAATTTTTATGTACAAGTTGAGGTATGAACAAAATATTTTTGTATATAGATATATAATTTTTCTAGTACCACTTACTAAGGGCCCCACTATCCTTGTCCATTTTATTTCATTTTATCCTTGCTAACTATATCTATATGGTTCTATTTCTGGATTTATTCTTTTGATCTATTTATCCATTTGTCTCTCTTTATATCAGTCCCATACTTATTTTATTTTACTATTTACTTATTTTACTGTATTTAGTACAAGGTCTACAGGGTCTATAGGGTCTCACTACAAAGATCAGACTCATAGTGATCCTCCTGTTTTTTAGCCGCCCAAGTGCTAGGATTACAGGCGTATGCTACCATGCCCAGTCTCAATCACAGTCTCAGTGTGCCCCAGGGGTGAGGCCCACACAGCAGACTGGGGATCAAACCCC
>NW_004524826.1:2925195-2927018 GCF_000260255.1 Octodon degus | reverse complement strand
GTTTGATCTGTGTAGTGAAACCTGTAGTCCGTGTACTAACATACATTAAAAAAAGAAAAAGGATAGCAAAAACAAGATTGATGTTGCTTAAGTGTGAGATATTCAAGAAGTCCTCATAATCCCTGGTTAAAACAGAGATCTAAAGCAACTAGGGGAGAAAACCATGAGCATATCCAGGCACAGGGCATTCCTGGAAAAAGGGAATAATGCATGCAATGATTCTGAAGGGCCCATAATTGTTACGTTCAAAGAACAGAGAAGTGGCCAGGCCAGTAATGCTGGTAAAGATGGAAGGAGATTACAGCCAGCAGGCCGATCATGTGAGGCTTTGGGGGACTTCTACGGGCTTTCAAATTCATTCCAAACAAGATGAGAGACCATGGACGGTCTATCTGAAGAAATGACAGAATCTAAGATATTTACAGGTTTTTCTTCTGACTGCTGTTCTGTAGTAAGAACAGATCACAGCAGGTTAGTTTTCTTCCTGCATTGATTACCTGCCATACCCTTTTAGCTGAATTCAATCTGTACCCTAAGGTTCCCTAAAACTATGTAGCTAAAGCCTCTGGTACACAGCTAGGAGTAGTAATTGATGTTCTCATTGATCAACAAAAGTAAGAAGGTCAGCATTATCATAGAGGGACACTTGATGTCTAAGGAATAGAACATTTTTATTTTATTCTAAAATGTCATCCTTGGAACAGCTCAAATACATACATTAGTATTTGAATAATTCCTCTTATTCTCTACTTTATAAAAAACTGTAATCAAGGGCTCAGGATGTAATCTAGCGGTGGAACACTTACCTGTCATGCACAAGGCCCTAAATTTGGTGCCATGCAGCACAAAAATAAAAATATAAATTAAAATAAAATAAAACATTTATTAGTGGGCCATCTTAACATAGCCTATGATCTTTCAATTTGAAATTTAATGAAAAATGGATATTTAGTTTGAATCTAGTATTATTTTAGTTACTTTGGAACTGAAGGTTGTGCAAGATAGTTTCTTTCTCTGAAGTTACCAATGGCAGAGGGCAAGTACTTGAAGAACCACGACATTGAGGGAAGACCAAGTGCTGACCAGGGGCCTCAGGAAAAGCCTCTTAGAGGACGAGCTGTGTGAAGTGACCTTTTGTATGCTGGCAGGAGTTTCGCTGCTTGGGCAGAGGGCTTTATAGAGTGAATGGAGGGAAATAATTATATATGCGTAAGGCAAGAAAGCATCTAAGTAATTAAAAGAACTGTTTAATGTGATCATGTAGTTTAGATTGCTGGCCTATGATTTTAATGAGTCAGATGCAAAACAACACAGCTTGTGTCAGGACATAAAATATAAATACCGTTCATTTTGTTTGACTTACACTGGAGCTATGGTAAGCTTAGATTTAACTAATTGTGATTCTCTGATTGCTGAACATTAATCTGTTTCTATACTTATTTCCCTTTTTACCTTTGTTGAGATTACAAGTGTGTGTTTTCATGTCCTTCAAGGTTTCCGTGCTTTTAATTTTATTTTACATATTTCAATGAAAAATTTAAAATTGATCCAGTGTGATACTACCGCCTGTAATCCCAGTCATTTGGGAGACCGAGGCAGCAAGACAACAAGTTTGAGCCTAGACTGGGCAATTTGGTAATAGTGAGACCCTACTTCAAAATAAAAAAAACAAAAGAAGACGCAATATAGCTCAGTATGAAGGCCCTGCGTTTAATCCCCAGTACCACATTTTCTAAAAGTTAAAAAATAGATGTTTCTCATGAGCGTTTCTTTGGGGAAAATAAGAACTTTGTATTGATTATTTCCAATATTCAAAATTTATT
>NW_004524826.1:2920300-2921165 GCF_000260255.1 Octodon degus | reverse complement strand
TCCTTTAATCTTCAAAGTAAGGATGTCAAGCAGGTTGATTGATCATTCTTTTCTAGGTAAGCAAGCTGAGGTTCTGAGATAATGTCCTCTAGTGTAGAAAACCCAGGATACAGACTCTGGGTTTTTTGTTTTTTTTTTAATTTAACATTAATGTTCTTTGCTTTAGATATATGATGCCAAGAGCAGCAAATCCAAAAACAACACTTTCACAAGGTGTAGTAGCAATATAAATATTTAAAAATCTGTGAAAAAATTTAGGAATTAATGTCATATTCACACATATGCAACACATACCTCCCTAGGTAAGAAAAATGAGTGTAACTTAAGATCCCTGGTTTTTAGAAAATAGATTATACACACCTATATAGAAAACATATGTTTGAATATGTAACACATGTGTAACACATGTGTGTTTGAATGTAGTGAGATGTTCTTAAAATTCTCAACTTTTTAAAAGAAATCTTTGTCACTTTAATATATTTCACTTAGTTTTTTTTCTAATTTAATCTTTTCTAAAGAAAAATGTAATAGTTGCAAAAAGACTGAAATAAAGTAGAAGTGATATAACAGTTATATGCCTTAACAATTATACAAATAAATATAAAATTTAATAAAATGATAATACATAAATAAAAGGTGATATCAAAATGAATGATTTTATATATAATGTTTATCTTAATACATCTTAAAATCGTTTTGAAGCCAGGAACACTTGTGATCTCACCACACTAAATAGTGCCTGGGGTGTAGCTCAGTGTCACAAGCACCTGCCTGGTAAGTGCAAGGTCCTGAGTTCAATTTCTGATACCAACCCACCCCCACCAATTTAGTGACTTAATGAGCCCTATCTCAAAATTAAAAAAAA
>NW_004524826.1:2911066-2917731 GCF_000260255.1 Octodon degus | reverse complement strand
AGAGATCAAGTTCAGGGCCTTGCATGTGGTAGACCAGTGCTCTACCACTGAAATACATTAGGGATATATATTAATTAAGGCAAAGCAATTTTAATAGAATCTGTTCAGATGGCAGAATCAACTTTGGCATTTTAAGGCTTTGTTTTTCCACATCTTTTTCTTTCTTTCTAAACCTAGATTTCAGAGATGTTAAGACATTTTGAATTATGTAATTAACTCAATTCAGATTAAGCCATGGCTAAAATGAAGTACAGTTTGAAATCTCATGAGCCTATTATTATTCTTTTGGTTGCTCTCAATTGCTGATTTATATTTATCTTTTTAAAAATGACTTCATCTTCTAGTATGTTTAATTTTACCTGTGGTCTAGCACAGGCATGAAAAAAGAGACTTAAAAAAAAAAAAAAAAAACAGGTGGGGGAAGGTTGCTGATAGAGCAAGTGAAATAGCATCTGATGAGTGCTGACTCCTCCGACCCCCAAAGGCCAGAGTAGCCTGTTGATGAAGCAAAGCTAAGTTTATTGGTTATTACAGTAAGGAAAAGCACAACCTTGTTGACATGCAGATTCTACAAGGGAGTAGTTATGAGTAAACTGGTAGTTTGGGGTCTCCCTTGAGAGGCTTAGTGTTAATCTTTGAATGGGGTGACCTGATTATAGCTGCACACACTTCATGGTACTGTATTTAGTGGAATGAGTGAGTCAAGGATCTCAACTGTGACTTGTACATACACAGATAGTTTGATAAGTGAGTTGTTTGCTTAGGTGAGGGAAAATTGTGAAAGGGACTGTGTGATTAATCTGTTGGAGTAAAGGGATTGGCGGGGGGGGAGTTCCTGAAGCAAACAATGAAGTTATTTACTGATTATATTTTTATCTTTCTGGACCTGAATTCCTTGGCATGTATAGTAATCATGTGTATGTGGGAGTCTTTTTCTTAGTCCTGTGCCAACTCTGTGTGGATGTAGTGGTTTCACTTCTCACTTCTAAGGGGGGGAGGGAGAGAGAGACTTGTTTGTGGAGTAGATGTTGGGGAAAAGCAAGTATATTTGAGGCATTTATAGTGTTTTTAAATGTGCTGATTGAAGCATACTTTGAGCCTCAGGTTTAAAAGAGACAAAAAGCCAGGTGAATGTTCTTTTTTTTTTTTTTTAATTTTAAAATTATGTAACATGTTTGTTTTCATGTGTAATTAATTCTATCCAGAAAATGAATAATTTTATTACTCTGAAATCAAGCTGTATAGGTTTTGCTCTGCAACTTACTAGCCATGAATATAAAGTCTTTTCTCTTTATATGCTTTCATTATTTGTAAGATGAGAATAATAGTACATTTTCTTCATGGAGTAACTGATGATTAAATGCATGAGTATATGAGCAGTGCTTGGGACAGTATCAGGGACTTACTGTGTTATGTAAGTAAGTGGTAGGTCTTATTATTCTGATTACTACTGTATTTCTACTACTGCTACTAATATTATCTTTAGATATTTAAGTAAAATTGAATGATTCTCTAGTGGAAAAGCAATAGTCTCAAATGCTAAAAAAAAAAAAAAAAATCAAGCATCCACAGGAAAAAAAAATTCCTAATCATTGTTTAAAGGACAAAGTGCTTATTTTTCCCAGGTAAAACCTCGGTCTAAATGAAGTTCATGAAATAAGATTCTTGCTTACATTTGGCTAATTCTGCAGCTATCTGTGAACACCCATTATGATTGCAGCAGACAGGAGGTGGCAGCCAAATCCAGGAGCTGTGCTTTTGAACAAACAACCTAGCTTTTAGAAGTATTAGAACCTTGGTTTGTTAAAAGTTTTCCTTTCTTGTAACAAAGTGATCTATTGAACAGTTTTATTGTATTCCTCATTATATAGTCTATTCTGAAATTCTGTTTCTTTACCAGTCATGTGAGTCAAGATGGTTTAAAAATTTTGTCTAGGGAAAGGCTTTAAGTCCAGATAATGTATTATTCTGTGAGACTGGATAAAGAAACTAAAAATTCTTGTAAAAAATTATATTTTGTCTCTCAATATATGTTTTTTATCAAAATTAATTTTCAGAGAGAATGTTTCAAAGCAATTTTAGATTTTAAGGTGTGTGGGAACACTTTGAGGTTGTTTGAGTTTAGTCAGACAGGAAGCAAATTAGTCATTAGAATCTAAGAGAATTTATATGGATGACACTGGAATTGGCTCAGATGTTGTAGCTATAGCACAACTATTAGCAGGAAGGCCTTATTTATAAAACTCTTCTTAAAATTGGGTTGTTCTTTCTTAGAGCTGCTTTCAGTGTATTAATATCTACCTGAAGTCTAGTTTTCATTCTAGGTAGACCAGGAATGCTGAAAGATACATTCTACCAAAGCAGTGCTCTAACATTGGGCTAATTAGGTTAAGTTCCAAATTTCCTTCATGTAATTCAGCTCCTGTGGTACTGTAGAAGACATGTGAAATTTTTGGTGTACAGAAATTGAATATAAACATTGTAAATCTCAGTTTTCACAGAATAATTTTGGAAGTGTCTTACTTTTACTTACAATATCACAGTTTTGGAGCTCTGTGATTGTTCTATCTGAAAAAGTAGACAGTTAGATGAAATGTGTAACATCTATGAAGTGCATTAAACTGCCTGTAAGACCTGATTTGAATTCACATAACTTATATATTTTTGAAATATAAAATTACAGGCACTGAAAATAACCTATGAATTTGTAAATTAAGTGAAATAACTAGTTTATTGATTTAGGAGGAATGTTAAGAGTTCTGCTAATTCCTAAGAAAAAGGATTATATTTAATGGCCCTAGAGAGATATGTGTACATTAAAGTTAAACAATTTATTTATAAATAGTGAAATTTTGTTTGCTGATGTACCTCCCAATCTAGTAGCTTTTAGAGGAAAATGGGAATCCCTATGATTGTAAGTGGTATGCCTTAGGAATAGGTAAAGAGTCCTCAAGGGTTGTTTGTGAGATTATTTAAAAAGACTTTTTCAAGATAAAAAGTGACAAAAGATTTCATTTTTAGGGTTAGTTGTTGTTCATATTTATGAAGTACTAAGTATCTTACATGAGGTACTAATTCTTAAAACAAAGAGGGTGGATAGTACTTGAGTTTTATATTACAAAGAAGAAACCTAACCAGTAAGATGTTAACTTGACCAAAGTCAGCCAGCTGGTACCACATGCAGCAGGATTTGTGCCAACATGGGCTTCGTTCTCTTCCATTGCACCATTCTGCTTCTACATAGTTGGTCACTTAGGCCTATATCATGACACCCTCAGGTTTGATTAATAACCCTGTTTGCAAGTGTGTAATCTAAGAACTGGAGAGGATCCACAACACCTTAAATCCAGAGCTGTTTAATTCCACAGCTGGGATTATTTCCATGACACTAAGTACAACTGATCAAAACTATAACCCAGTAGAAGGTTATATAATAATTAGTATGAAGGGTAATTTTATTAATAATGTCTTAACCAGGTAAATACATTCAGAGCTTACAATAAAATTTACATATGCAGTACTACTACTGGTCTGATTTAGATCATAGCAGTTGAGAGGTTAAAAAAAATGAGCAAATTCTTAAAAATTAGAAACTAGAATACCTCCTTAAAGTTTTAATAGACAGGAATAATGCTTCTTATGGTTTTTAAAAATTATTAATTTTTTTATTTGGTACTTGGTCTTGCTGTAGTGATCCTCGTATCTCATCCTCTCCAGTGCTGGGATTACTGGTGTGTGCCACCACACAAGGTTTCGGTAGCCAGGGTGGTGCACTCAGGGATCCAGGCCAGCAGGGCATGTAGTACTGGGGATTGAAGCCGGGTCCTTGCACTTGCCAGGAAGGCACTTAGACTGATGAGCTGTCTCCCCATCTCTGCTTTTTATGTTTTAAAAGATATTAATTTGACTAAAACCGGAAAATGTTTCTTTATTTTTACATGTTGAAGAGTATACCTAAGTCTAGTCATCATCCTATATCTGTAGACTTTGTGGATCTCATCAGATGTGGCTGGAAAACATTCAGAAAATCATTGCATATCCATACTGAAATGTACATACTCTTTCTTGTGCTATTAGTTGAACAGTACAGTGTAACAACTATTTACATAGCATTTATACTGTATTAGGTATTATAAGTAATCTAGAGATGATTTAAACTTTACGGGAAGTCTGCATCTTACACAGCAAATAGCCACAGGAAGAGAGTATGCAATGTGTTAATTATTGAAACACCTCATACCAATTTGATTTGAAACTGTCTCATTGCTATTTGTCTCTCAATAAAATTATGGAAAAAATTAAAAATTAAATAAAATAAATAAAAAATAAACTTTACGGGAAAATGCGGGTGGAGTATATGAGTGTACTAAGCCTCCATATAATTTTTTAACCTGTTTCGCTGCACCCCATCCCTTGCATCTGTACTCTAGCATTACCATTTACCTTTAGGGCCCTTGAGAATATGCTGCTGCTTCTCTCCTCTCAGCCTTTTATTCAGTTTCTTTTATGCCTGCAATGTACATCTCTTCATTCTCTCTACCCTCAAAATATCTTTTCCTCAGGAAGTCTAGAAATGACCTATTCTCTTGGCATATTTTGCTTTTTCCCTTCATAGCACTTAGCACAGTTTGTTACCATATATCACATATATCTGTATGTTATGTATTGATTTGTGACCTATGATTATTATTCCTCTACCAGTTATAAACTTTGATTGCTTGGAGACTACCGGATTATCATATTTATCTAAGTGTTTTCTATTCCTCCTTGTAATTTTTCTTTTCAGTCCCTGTGTTATTCAGGTATTTCTTTTTACATCTAAATTTTGTCAGATAGGTTTTTTTTTTTTTTTTTTAATTTTAGGGCAGGGTCCGCAGTGTCTACAGGGTCTCACTACATAGATCAGATTCATAGTGATTCTCCTGTGTTCAGCCTCCAAGTGCTGGGATTACAGGCAAGTGCCACCACACCCAGTCTCAATGCAGCGTGCCCCAGGTGCCACTGCGCTCTGTCTAAGCGGTTGCTTTAGTCTGCTGAGCTGAGCTATCTGGCTGCCCTACCAGTGCCTTATGGACATATGGTAGTGCTCTGCCACAGGCAAGACCCAGCTCTTTTTATTTTGAGATAGGGTCTTGCTCAGCTGCTCAGATTGGCCTCCAACGTACGTCATTCAGTCTCAGTCTCCTGAATAACTGGGATTCTAGATATCTGCCACTGCACCCAGTCGGAATTCCTTGATATATAAACTTGGTTGTGTTTCACATGTTCTTTTTACAGACATAAAGAGAGTACTGTAGATAATTTTGACTGACAAATTATTTGATTGTTTCTCTGTTGAAACAGTAGTATTAAATATTCCAAGCTTTGTTACTACCTTTATGTTTATAATTTCTGTGTGAAAGACAAAGCAATGCAAAGTCAGTGTGTCTTTTACCTTTTGAAGTCAGGTGTACTCTTCATACTTGAATGGAATAAAGAAACATCTGTTGCTGTTGCTAGGCAGCCAGAGCCCTAGTGCCTAGCAACTACGGTATGATGTCTGCATTGGGAACATTAGAGTCTCTCGAGAACCTACCTAATGAACTGTTACACCTGCAAAAGATCTGCACTCATCTCTTCAAATTAGAAGAAACATAGTAATCTGGACAGAAGCTAGTTGTGGCACACTCCTGAGTGGCTGAGGTGGGAGGATTTTAGGATTGTAGCCTGTAAGTTATCTTGGGGTAAAGACTGCAGTCACAAGTGTTGCCAAGGACTATTTTTGGGACAGACAGAAAATGGGTTAATGAAAATAAGAGTAAAGTTTGACATGTAGCTAGACAAGTTTCTAGATTGACATTTTTCTCTCAAAAGGTTGGAATGAAATCCAGTTGTGTGAAAGAAATTGATTTGTAGAAATGTAATATCAAAGAGAAAGACTGCTAAGATATGTTTTAAGTCATACTGTAATTTTAAATTTTAGTAGTTTCACAAGTATAAATGTTGCAAATAATCTTATCAGTAAACAATTTAAATTTGTTTTATACTTATATTTATTTTGTGTTTTGAATAATATTTAATATCATCTTTTTGTTTCAGTAAACATTTGTAAAGAAATTTAGATAATTTCTTTTCTTCTTCCTTGTTGTATATTAAGATGCAGCCATTGCCATTCAGGGAGTGCTACCATTGAAGCTAGCAGCCACACATGACTTTGGAGTACTCATCTGTTGACCTAATAAGTTTGAAGTGTGCAGAGACCTCTGAGAAGAAAAGGATTAATGCAAGGTCTTATACAGAATTTGGTTGGCAAAAGTACCACCCCCCCCTTGCCTGTGTTTTTAATGTATTTGTCTGTCAGAGGACTGTATCATTTAGGAACTCACAACTAATAGTACTGATCATAGCTAGTGAGATACGTGGAAAATGTATCTCAAAGAGCTTATAGCAAATATGGGTTTTCCAGGCCAGCGAGATAGCTTAGCAGACTAAGCACCTGCTGAGGCAAGCGCAGGGACTGGGGTTTGATATCTGGCACCACAGATTGTGCTGACCCTGACTTTGGGTGTGCTGAGCCATTGTACCAAGTACATTAAAAAAAGAAAAAAATCAAATATGGATGTTCCCATTCCTTTGTATTGGAGGATCCATTGGCACTAGTTTCCTGTGTCACCTCCCTGTCTTTT
>NW_004524826.1:2903132-2910282 GCF_000260255.1 Octodon degus | reverse complement strand
AGAGGAACATATAGGAAATAACTAAGAGTGGTTGTCTTTATCTAGGAATGAAATTCTGGAATTGGGGCCAATTACGTACTTTTGTGATACACATACTTATTTTTATTTTTTGTGTTTTCTTAATTAGAATGGTCTTTGAAATTAATGATAAAGGGTATGAGAAATTAAGAAGATAATTTAAAATATAACAATTCTATATCTTTATGCTTTCCTTGAGGAAATCTTTAGTAGTGTCCTGGAAGATTATGATGCAAAATTAAAAGCAGAGGCTTTTCAAATCAGTTATCCATTTTTACTGCCAGGAGAGTGGCTCTTAGGGTACTCTGTTCTCATTAGGCTTAGTTCACAGTCATTTTCAGACTAATATGCATCTGGATCGCCTTGAAGACTTGTTAAATATAGTAGTTGCTTACTGTTTTGTGATTGACTCACTTTGTTTCGCAGGTTTTTGAAAAAATATCAATCTAAATTATTTATTGTGGATTTTTCACTGTATCACATAGGGAGTTTGCAATACTGTACTGTATACATATGTTGTTAAAATTACATAGCTTTATGCATTTAGAAAATGGTTAAGAATATTAGAAATATTTTTAAAAGTGTGGGAAGGTTAATAAGAGTATGGGAAGGGTTTATAAAGCCTTAAAATATATATAAACACTACAATAAATATGACACTGCTTAACTGATTTTCAATTATCGCGGAGGTGTCTGGAATATAACCTCTGCAATGAGTAAGGGACCACTGCTTTTATTAGATAAAATACACTTATTTTTTTATTTTTTATAAGACCATATATTTTATTTTTTATTAATTTTATTGAGAAATAGCAAAGAGACAGTTTCAAAACAGGTTAGTAGGACAGTTACAATAATATATTGCATATTGTTGTCTTCATAGTACTTATTCATAGTACAAGATGCATACATGATATCCTGTCCAAACACTATTAGTACAAATCTTTCTTCTCAATGAATTAAGAGAAAGTAGCTGTATATCTATCCTATTTTGTGTATACAGACACAAAATGGTCCTTCATTTATATCCTCTTTTTTTTGTTTAATTTTGTCAGAGGTGGTATTCCATTGCTATTTAAATATTATAAGTGCGTGAATTCAGCAAAAATAATCCAATATAGTCTAGTAGTCCATAATAGTAGTGGGTTATCCTTAGGACTGTCATTGTCAGAAGTTGTTGACTTGAGCTTTTTACAGCTCAGCATATTAATATGGCTTTACTTTTTGTGCCTTATTTTTATACTTTTCTGCTGTATGGTTAAAATCAAGATAAAGCAAGACCTATAGAACAAGAAATGTAACTTCTGTATCTGACAAGGTCAAATCCCCTCAGGATTTACCCTGAAACCGTGTACCACAGTTTGTAGGTCCTTTGGCAGTGTCAGCCATATGGATGAGTCATGGCCATTGCTTGACCAATTTGCTCTCTGTGAAAGCCTGAGAGAATGTTTTCTCTCCATGTGATTCTCCTTAGGAACACTCTACATCATTGATCACTTTCCTCTGTGGCCCCATAATCTCCTTGATCAGAAAATTTGAGGCACCACTGAGTTACAGGATGTTACAGTACAGGTTCGCTTATGAGGGACCACTTTTTTAAGCCCACTTCTGGAGTGTCTGATTATTACCTCTTGTTTAAACACAGAGATTGAATTTTCTAACAAGTTCCTGGGTCATGCTAAAGATATTTATGTAAGAACTACATTATAAGAACTACTAGACAGCGAAGGTGCCCCCCTGTGTGTATGTGCTGATACAAAGCAAAACTGGAGGTCTACACACTGCATATAGTACTTCTAAAAGATAAAGAATTATATAGTTTGTGAGCTAGGATAAAGGTCACAAATTAAGTGAAATATGGTGCATAAATTTGTGGATCTCTGTAATGCTGACTTCAGGTAGCTAGAACAAGCTAAAATCATTGTACCCATTATTGAAAAATACAAAAATGTAGTTGAGTTTAAGAAACATTTTCATGTTATAGTTAATGGATCCATGGCTTGCATTTAACCTTTCAGTCTTCTTTCATTGTGTGTGCCCCCAAAACTAGCAAATCTCCACCAGTGAATTATAAATGTATATAGAATTTGTGTAATTATATTCATGAAAATATCCTAGAAATAGAATCAGCTTCCAGTGAGGCTTGTGGTTCCTTCCAGATCCACAGAGGGTCTTGCCTTGTAAGATTAGGAAAGGTCTCACCATGTCCAAAAGCAAGTCATAGTACTCTGTGGCATAGACATTAGCTTTGTTTTGTAATATTTCTACTTTGTTTTCTATAGCAAGTTGTGGACTTCTCATGGTCCTTTTGCCCAACCTTACATATAGGTCTCACTTTCTGGCTTGCCTTCCTGATAGTCTTTTCTTGGACTTTTTTTCAATAAAAACCTGTTGTCAGCCACAGTAAATGTTAACTTCTTTTGTTACACAGATCCTATCTATGCCTCAATAATAAGGAGTTGTATTGATTACTCTTTCCTGGAGATCTTAATTCTTATGGGTCTATTTTGTTGGACCCATCTTAGTATTTTTAGTGTTTGATGCTCAATTAATTTTTTTTAATGTATTTGGTTGTTATAGGGTCTCACTACTCAACTTGGACTCAGTGATCCTCCTGTTTACAGTCTCCCTAGTGCTGGGATTACAGAGGTGCACCACTATGCCCAGACTCTGGCTGGATCAGGTGCCTCCCACCCTTGGAGCAGGGCTGGCATGGCATGTGGTGCCAGGGATCCGACTGTGGTCCCTGCACTTGCCTAGGCTTGCCTAAGCAGGTGCTTTAGTCAGCTGAATTCTCTCACCAGCTCCTCAATTAAATTTTGATGGATTTCAAATATACAGAATAACTATATTGTGGGCACATCTATAAAGCTAATTCATTACTTGGTTATTTTTATTGCCTTATAAGATACTTACAAATTATTATTAGGAAATTGATGCGGAAAATGTATATTTGTAGGACTGAGTATGTGTTATAAGTAGAGATTCAGAAATGCTCTTGGATGGATTAGTTCTCTTTTATAAGTTGCTATGAGAGTGGGTTTTATGATTGACTAATGGATTAATTTGAGATCCTCAGTGCCTGAATTTTCAGTTTAATAGCTCAGCTGACTCTAAGCTTGTCTGTAACTGATTTAATGTAATTGAATTAAAGTTTTGATTTCTCCAGGCAGAAAAGCATAAAAATCATTTGCATCTGGGATGGTTTGGATTTTAAGTTTTCCCAAAAGGCCCATTTGTTAAAAGCCTGGCCTCCAACTTGGTATTAGTTATTGGGAGGAAACTTGAAGAAATTAGACCTAGTGGGAAGTTTTAAGTAACTGGCCCTTGAAAGAGATAATGAAACCTCAGCCGCCTCCTTTTCCATAAATAAGTCTATACTGTCATAAACACTAGCTTTGATTTCACTTACACTAATTTCATTTTAAAGACACAGTAACCATTTTTTAAACTATATTTTCATTAGGTTTAAATTTTCTATAAAAACTGGTAAAAAAATTAGAAACAATACAGAATTTCTCTAAAAATGATAGGAAATCAGTAAGAGTTGTTATATTGCACACTGTTGTCTTCAAAATAATTGTTCAAATTACCGAATATAAGTATGCAAAATTGGTCAGAAAAATTAAAAAGAAGAAAAAAGTTTAAGCAAAATTTTAGGTTCCTTTCAGTAGACCAGTAGAAATCAGCAGTACAGTTATCCAAGCTATCCTGTGTACATATATACATATTTTCCCTTTCTTCTATTCTCCTTTCCTTCATCCTAGTTGTTCCTTCCCCTTGAACAGTTTCTTTCTCTTTTACAGTATTTATTGTACCTTTTAGATTTTATTTACTCTTTCAGGTTTTTACACTAGAAAGACAATATGATGTTTTTATATGTAGGTCTAATTTATTTCACTTATGAGTATGGTCTCTAGTTGCATCTATTTACCTATAAAAGCCTCAAGTTCATCTTTTTTATAGATGAGTGATACTCCACAAAAATAGCACATTTTATCCATTCTTTAGTTGATAGGTATTTGGGTCATTTCCAAGATTTAGCTATGACAAACTGCACTGCTATAAACATGGGTGCACATGTATCACTGTGGTATGATGTTTTTAGTTCTTTTGGAAAAATACCTAGGAGAGGAAGAGCTAAGTCAAAAAGAACCTCTAATCCTAGTTTTCTGAGGAATCTCCACACTAATTTCCATAGTGTTTGTCCTAGTCCACACACCCACCAACAGTGGAGATGGGTTCCATTTTCCCCCACAGCTCCTCCAGCATTTGTGGTGAGTTATCTCATACTTTAGTCTGGCTGCTGCTTACATATTTTCATTACTAACTTTTTACTCTGAACTATATTCCTATTCCTTTTTAAAGTTTTTTACTTTGAAACACAGTCTTGCCAGACCACTAAACTGCCAAGGCTGGGCTCTAACTTGCAGTTCCCCTGCCTCAGCCTCTCAGAGTACTGGGATTAAACGGTATGCCACCACTCTCAGCTCTGCATTTTTGTAAATTGTTTTGTTCATCAAAGTGTTCTTTGAATAATTTTTCATTTTTATAAATAAGATTTTGTTGTCATATATACCTTGTACTGCAAGGAGCAAGTTTAACAATTATGATAAGGGTGATTTTCACCCTTTCCCACAATATATGAGTGGATTCACTGGCCACAAGTTTGCTTTAAAGCACACAGATACATGTATAGTTTGATGTAAGGGCAATAGTGTCAAGATTTCAGCTTTAACCTCAGAATATGTTATTTCTACACATATTTTGATATAGAAACTTTTGTAAAATAAAGCCTTTATTAAGGCACTGGAAGGTAATTTCTGGTGAGGGTCTACTTCTTGTTTTACAGATGGCCATCTTCTCACTGTCCCTACATGGCACAAGAAACCAGAGAGCTCGTTAAGTGTTCCCTTATAAAAGAGTACAATTTCCATTCACAATGCTTCACTGTAGTAGCCTAATCGCTCAGGAAAGGTCCAATCTCGTAATACCTTTATGTTGAGGGTTAGGATCTCAACGTACAGAATGCAGGGAACAAAAACATTCAGTCCATGATAGGACTGTTATGAGGATTATGTGAAATAATGTGAGTGGTATATTTGATATATATGAGATAGAAGACTCGTTTCCCCCAAATTTGCATAGATTTTGAGAATGATGACTTGCTTCTGGACAGTAACTTTGTTGGAGACTATTCCTGACTTCCCCTGTATAGCCACATCACTGTTGAAAATGCTCTCTCCTGCTGGATGTGGTAGGGCAGGTCTACAGTCCCAGCAAGTGGGAGGCTGAGGTGGAAGAATCACGGTGACTTCAAAGTCAGCCTGTACTACATGGCAAGACCCTATCTCAAAAAACAAGCCAACAAAGAAAATGTTATCTTCTCTGTATGTTTCTTAACCTTTATAAAATAATCATTTGGACATACTTGTGTGGGGCCGTTTCTGGATTTTCTATGTTGTTCATTGATTTATATGTTCTCTGCTCTGCCAGTACTACGCTGTGTTGATTACTTTTGCTATATAATAAATCATGAAATTAGATAGGCTGAGTCCTTCATTCTTTTTTAGGTTGTTTTAATTATTTCTGTTTCTTCACTTTTCTGTATAATTCTAAGATAATAAAACTATTCTTATTTACATTTTAAATGGGATTTAGTAAGAATTGCACTAAACATACTTATCAACTAGGGAGGATTAACATCATTACCATGTTGTCTTATACATCGTGAGCATTTTGTGTAGCTTTTTTTTTTTTCTATGCTGGAAATCAAAATCACAACCTCACACTTGCCAGGCATGCACTGTGCCACTGAGCTATATCCACAGCCCATTGTGAGCATTTTGTTAAGTGTATCCATCCTTTTGTTGTTTTCATGTACACTTTCTGTACATAGTGTATACTATCTAGAATTTTTTAAGTGATGATAAATGATTTGTATTTTTTTATGATTTATATTTTTAATTGCAGCATTTAAATATTTATTGCTGTTATATAGAAATATAATTATAATGTTTATCTAGTATCCTGTAACCTCCATGGAATTAATTATTATTTGTAGACTTAAAAATATTGTATGAAAATCATGCCATGTGGGGGTGCCAGGGAAATGGCTCAGTAGAATAAGCACTTCCCTGGCAAGCGTAAGGGCTTGAGTTAAATCTCCGGTTCCGCAAAAAAAAAAAAAAAAAAAAATCATGCCATATGCAGACAGTGACAGTTGTACTGAAGCAGTGAGATTTTTCATATCAGACGGACTTTTAGGAATAACAGTCCTTATTGATAATGGTGTTTTCTGAAATGAACTTCCAGGCCCTTACCAAGTGGAAATGCACCCAGCCTGTTTTTTTTTTTGTTCTGCTTTGGCTTTTACGTCGTTCATGGTTTCCAGGGTGGTCACAATGGAATGCCGTGTTTGCTGGAGTAAGATTTTGTGGGCTGTCACCATTGTAGGTTACAGCCAGGGCACGGGAATTGGTGGTAATATATGGGTTGACTCTACTTCCTTTAATTAGTTCTGCTTGTTCTCTTATCACTTTCATGTTTGTGCTGTCTTAACAAGGCTGTGGAAGGAGTAAAGAACTGGTGCAATCTAGGCAGGGTCATATAGGGTTGACTTGGCCGAGGTGTACACCTGTCTCTAAAGCATTCCCGGCATGGTCACACTAAGTTGATTCTGCCTCATCCCTAAGGTGAATTGTATGCTAAACTAGAGCTGCTTTGGCTTAGGACAGATTTAATCCCTTGAGGGCCGCCAGCCCCTACAGTACTTCTTTCTTTCTGTTCTGTAAACCTTTTATTTCTTCTTGCTTTGTTACATGGGCTTAACTTCCAGCATCATACTGAACAGGAATGATGAGACTGGACATTCATTCTTTGTGTCCTGTCATGGAAAGAATTCTCCTTTCACCTTTAGGCATAATGTTAGTTGCATTTTTTGGAGGGTAAGAATTCCTTATCAAAATGAGGAAGTCTCTTTTTTTCTGAGATTATTATTATTATTAGGCTATTGCATTTTTTTCAGAATTGTATTTATTGATATTGTATAATCTTCCTCATTAACCTGTTAATAGACTGTATAGCATTAATTGATTTTCTGAATAATAAACCATGCTTGCATTCCTGAGAT
>NW_004524826.1:2900798-2902758 GCF_000260255.1 Octodon degus | reverse complement strand
AGAAGTTTTGTGTCTATATTCTTTAGAATTATTGCTCAGTGTATAATTTTACTTTTGTGCTATCTTTGGGTTTGGTATCAGGGTAATACTAGTTTCATAAAATGAATTATTATCCTGCTTTTACAAGTTTGTGTTGTGCTATTTTTTTACCTAGCGTTATATTTTAAATTTTTGCTTCTATATACAACCTTTGAAATATAATATTCAAATAATAAGTTATAAAATACACTCTTTTCCTATTTTCTTTTTTCTATGTAAAGTTAAAAGGTTTAATTAGTAATAGTTCTGTGGTCTTCATATATAAAGCCTGTGAATGTGTCCTATTTCCCTTCAGAATAATTTCTAGAAATGAAATTCTTGTATCAAGTAATAAGAATATTTTAAAGGCTTTGCTGAAGTCTAGTTTATGCTCCAGAGAGAGGATACCAGTTCACCACTTCCATCAGCTGTATGTGTGTGTCTCACTGGAATTCAGCTTTTAAATCTTACTGTGTAACTTGGTGTAGTGCATTCTGATTTGTACAGTCATTGTGGGAAGCTGGAATATATATATATATATATATATATCATCTTTTATTGCAATCATCAGATTTATTTTTGCGTCTTTAACAAATTAATTGTCATAAAGAGATTAACAGCCAGACTCAGGCCAAAAAAGGGTATAAAACACATAAAACAATTATACTAATTCAGAGTACACTTTTAAGTATATTATAATACTTATAATTTATGTATGGTATTCCCTGTTCTGTTGGTAGTATGATAAAAATATGGTTTCTTTAATAAAAATCTGCTATATGATATATTTTTATTGACTTCACTTAGATCCTGAAAATGTTATTTGGCTTCTTTCACTATTCTTTTCTTTGTAAATATTTTATATCTTATTTTCTGTGCATTTCAGTTTGTTTCATTCTAGTTTTCCCTCTTTTGTCCTAAGGTCTATTTCCTCCTGAGTTTTATTTTGTCCACTACTAATATTTCTGCCCCTTTTACTGCTTTGATTTTGCTTATTAATTATTTTCTGACCTTTCCATTTTTTACTTTTTATTTATTTTACTTTCTATGCTATATAAATAGCACATAGGTATTTTAAGTATATGACCCAAATTTCATCCTTTGTCAAGAGGAGGTTTACAAATAGATCAATCCTACATCTCTCATCTTATTTCATGATTTTTGTTGATATGAAAACTGATTTACTATTTAATTCGTGCTATTTCATTATCTTTTGCTTGTTACCATCCAGTTTTTCCTCATGTAGACTTTTTATACACAAATTTTGTTTTAGAAATTTAAAAATTTTGTATGAGTATGGATAGATTGTTTTATGGATACAGGTATCTCTCTACTAATGCAAGGCCCAAGCTCTGTGTAAAGCTCACCTCAAATGTTCCTAGGTGTTCCAGGGAGAGGGACAGCATAGGCTGGCTTGGTCAGATGCTGTTGGAGGACCTCTGTCCTGCTCGTGACTTGTAGCACGGTTCGTTTGCTGGGCACGTCAGGCCCCACAGGAGTGGCCTTTCTCTTAGTGAGCGCCAGGCGCCTACCAGGCCCTGCTGTGGTTTTGGCAGTATATTGTCACAATGCTGTTGCCTGCTGCTTCTTACTCTTTGCAGCCATTTCCTTAAGTGTGATCTGGGCGCTTGACTCAGCTCCCTTGAGAAGCCTTGCTACTTAGTGTTTTCTGTGCAGCAGAACGGAAGCTGCAGGATGCTTGCATTTTAACAGTATTGCAAAAATTCAGTTAATGCTAAATCTGGAAGTCTGTTAAACCTCTACCACCTTATCAGAAAAACAATTGTTTCTTTGGAAGTTCAGCATAAAACAAAAATAAATTTTAGAAATCTGGGCTTTAGCAGCAGATTTAAAATGGACATGGGCATTTTATCTAAGTATAGTTCCTTTGGACTTTAACATGCCCTAAATCCTAGCCACTGACTTCATTTTCAGTTAGTGA
>NW_004524826.1:2896215-2900698 GCF_000260255.1 Octodon degus | reverse complement strand
ATGACACTATGCTTGTATTCTCTGTGAAATGCTGTACTGTCCTACAAAGATGCTCATAGGCAACACTACATCTTTAATTTATAGTGATACAGTGGTATAGACAAGGCCTCTTGTGCTGTTTGTTTCACCATAACTTCTTGTCTCATTCACTTGGCTTTTCACCTCGGGCAGCATAATGTCCTTTTTCTCATCATTTATGCATTGTTTCATAGAGTCCTATTTATTAAATCATATTGAAAGAAAAAAGTAAAATGTTTTCCATTTTTTAACACAATGAACCCTTTTAAAAGATGCACGTTTCAGGATTGGGGAGATAGGTTAGTGGTCTAAGTGCCTGCCTGGCAAACTCAAGGACCCAGGTTCAATCCTTAGTACTGCATTCCATGCCAGCCCTGTTCCGTGCCGGCCACTGAAACCAGGCATGGTGGTGCTTGCCTATAATCCCGGTGTTGGGGAGGCTGAGACAGGAGGATCACTGTGAGTCCGAGCTGCATAGCGAAACCCTGTACCAAATAAAGCAATAAATAAAATATTTTTTAAAAAAGATACACGTTTCCTTTTGCATCCTAGTATGCTTTTTTGTTATAGCAGTTATAGCATCATTTTTATAGACCCTCACTTGAAGAAACCATTTTCAATGGGAGCTCCATGATAAAATCAGTCACTGGTACCCTAAAGCAGAGACCTACAAACTTTTCATTTAAAGACAATTGTACTTCTGATTTCTGTTGTTTTATTGAAAGAAACAATTAATGCTTAATTTTAAATTTTTGATCAATTTTGTGTGCCTATATCTGATAATCTGAACAACTACTTAGAAGATAATGACATGCAATACAACAACCATTGTTGATTTGCTATCATTTTGTTTTGAAATTCTGCATCATTTTAAATATTTTTTTATTTTTATTCTCTTAAAATACAAAGTTCTGCTCTAAAATGAGTATGTATTGTAAGTATTACTGATCATATTGTTTCTGCTGTACTCAGCTGCCATTGCAGAAGAGCAGCCATAAGCAACATGAAAGTATGTAGGTGTGCTTGTGTTTGAATAAAGTTATTTACACAAACAGGTGGCAGGCTGGATTTGGCTCATGGGCTACCTTTTATAACACCCTTCCTTTAAAAATACACCTTGAATGAATTAACCTAGTTTTGCAGTATGCATCTAGAATAGTCCTAGGAGATTAGTTTCACTAAAGGGAGTGTGGCTGCTGATCCCAGGAGAAATGAGTTTTTAAGATACATAATCAATATCTGACATTATATGGCAAGTGTGAGGTCCTGAGATTGATTCCAGGTGCTCCCCCCACCTACCTACTTAAGAAGAGGCTTTTGAATAATCCAAATGAAAGTGTAAGGATATGAAGTGAGGCATTAGGAATGGATTTGGAAAGGTGGTGATCTGGCATTTAGAAAATTTAAGAGGTATTATTTATGGAGTTCTGCGCAAAGTACTGGAAAACAAATTATGCAAACACCAGCCAAATGAAGCAGACTGCTGTGTTTGACCATCTTGCACTTTGCTGCTAAGCATACAATTTCATTTTTATTTTTTGTTATATATGTGTGCATCATTTATATAGTTACTACTGTTTGTTGAGTCAACTGAACATTTTCTGCCTAGGACAGAATATAGGACATAAGATTATGAACAATTGTTTTGAGCCATTAAACACAGAACAGATTTCTTAAATTTCTTATTTGTGTCCTCCCTGCATAAATAACAGATGGAATTTTTTAAGGCAATATTCTTGAATATTAATATGTTGAATAATCGATATAGGTACAGTAATTTCACATGATCTAAGTAAGTATGAATTTTCCAATAGGTATTTGACTTGTATTTGACAGTGTCACATGGGCTGTAACTTCTTGGCTTATATGTTCACTGTACTCTATTCAAATGATGTATTCCATAGCAGAACATAGTTTAAACTGATTTATAATAGACATAGTTTTATTATAGATGTAGATTATAAATTTTCTTTCACATGTGTTAACACGTAAAGCTTAATGCTCTTTTGATTATTAGATCGAGGTTCACACGTAAGTTTCTTTGTTATAAATGAGACTCCTTTAGGGATCTACAAAGTCAAAACTATTTTCATAATAATAATGAGCTTATTGAATTTTAAAATTGTTGACATTTACACTGATGGCACAAGAGCAATGATGGGGAACGCGGCTGCTACCTTATGCTCAGTCAAGGCACTGATACGGACTGGTTGTTAAGGTTTTCAACCATTGTGTTCTTAAAGAGGAGGAAAAGTCCTTCTTACTTAAGAATACCCCTGGTAGGGCAGTAAAAATGACTAAATTTATTTATTTTGACCTTCAAGTACCAATCATCTTAATATTTCATGTGAATAAGTGGGAAATACAGTACATATAAAGTACATTTGATACGTACAGTAGGTATCTTTAGGAAAAACACTTGTGCTGTACAATTATTTGAATTCTGAGGTCTACTAAATGATTTTTTTGCTGAATATCAATTTTTACTTGAAAGAATGACAAACTGTGCTTACCTGAACTTGGGTATCTGGCCGGCATTGTCTTTAAAATCCATTAAGTATATTGTTTCAGAGAAAACAACTGACAAAAGTTATTGCCAGATATAAAATCCAAATGAACGTAAATTACAAATGAAAATTAAAAATCAGAATCTTATAAAACTCTTCACCACCTTGAGCTTTTCATCTTCCCAGCACATGAAGCTGTTCTCATTCAGTTAATAGTGATATCATCAATTTTTGCAGTATGGTGTAATTAAATGTGTCAGCATCAAGGAGACCTCCATGACTCAGTGGACCAATACTTTCTAGATGATCAGTGTATGGTGTGGCAAGTATGCATGAAGCAAAGTACAAGATTGGCCAGTGGATTTTAGTATGACAGTGAAAAAAGAGTTTATTGAAAAAAATTTTAAATTACGTATTGTAATAAACTTAAGAAACTACTGTATGCAACTATTTGGAAAAGATGTTGAGACGCTCTGTCATTTTGCAGCTATATATGTTTCAACCAAAGCAACACATTGTAATATATTCAAAAATAATTAGAGGTAAAAATGTAGCTGCCTTTCATTAAATTAATTTTTAAAAATGTAAAATAGTATCTCACTTTTCACTCATTTTTGAAATAATATAATTATTTTTCTCAAAAGCATGTTAAACTGTAAATGACATTGAAATTAACAGATAGTTTAAAATTTTTATGATATGTATTGTTAGATATAATCTATGTAGATTAAAAACTCGTTAACACCTGTTATGGTTTGTGTCTAGTTGTCCCCCCAAAGCCTCATGCAATCATAGGGTGGGGACTTCTAGAGTGTGAGATTAACTAATGGTCCACTGGGATTATGGGTCTGAGTACTGCTGGGATTATGGGTGTGGGTGCTATACCCAGCCTGAGTCAGATAGTCTGACTGTAACATAAGAGAGACAGAGAGACAGACTTTTTCTCTTTGTTGCCATTGTTGCTGCTACTTCTCCATTTGCTCTCTGCTCTTTGCTGCCACCGTGAAAGATTGCTCTCTGCCATGTGCCAGCCTGTCTTAGAACCAGCTGAGTATGGACTGAAACCTCCAGTAACTGTGAGCTAAATAAACCTTTCCTTCCTTCATTTTGGGTGTTGGGTATTTGTCCCAGCAACGAGAGAAGAGTAACTGAGACAACACCTGATTAGAATTAAATTGTCTATGACTCCAAATTGTTTGAAAACTTGTTTATAGTGCAGAACTCTACTGTCTTGATGCTACCTCTTCTGTTGTTTCTCATATCTCATTTCTCCTCCACTCTATTACACAATAAGTTTGAAAACACCTTTATTCAAAAACCACTATGCTGTTTTAACCCTGTGTACCTGCACTCAGGGCTTCTTGCTCTATGGATTTCCATTTGCCTTTAGCTCCCAGTGTCTTCTACAGCCTTTATCTTTACTCTTTTGTTATAAATTTTATCGTACATTCTTATACTTATTATTTGCATGGAATATTTATTTCCTTCCATTTTTTTTCAGCCTGCCTGTGTTACATGCTTAAAATTTGTTTCTTGTAGGTAGCATATAATTGGATTGCATTTTTATTAATCCATTTAAAATTTGTCTTTTAATGGAAATTTTGGTCCTCTAACCTTTAATGTGGTTATTAATAAATTTGGTTTTGAGTCTTTTACTGTCTGTATTCTATTCTTGATTTTATTATTTTTTTTCAATTCTTTTTTTCATAATTTTATTGAGAAACAAATAGCAATGAGACAGTTTCAAGTCAAATTGGTAGGACAGTTTCAATAACTAACACATTGCATGCATTGTTCCTAGTGGTTAATTGCTGTACAAGATGCGGACATGATATCCTATTTACAAACACCATTAGAACAAATTCCTCTATTCATTAACAGAATGTAACTATATATCTATCCTAACCACTTTGAATACACAGATACAAAACGGACATTCATCTGTATCCCCTTTTTTT
>NW_004524826.1:2880833-2888610 GCF_000260255.1 Octodon degus | reverse complement strand
TTTCAGCCTCCCAAGTGCTGGGATTACAGGTGTGTGCCACCATGCCCAGTCTCAATGGCCACCATCTCAGCACGCTCTGGGGGTGGGGCCAGCCTGGCATGCTGGGGATCAAACCCTGGCTGCTAGGTTCTGCCTATGCAGGTACTTTAGTCCACTGAACTATCTGGCCACCCTTTTTTGTATTACATTAATTGAATATTTCCTAGAATACTTGTTAGAATTTATTCATTGGCCTTTTAGGTATATATCATACCTCCTTCTCTCTTCCTTCCTTTTTCTTCTTTTGCCTGCCTGCTTGCCTGCCTTCCTCCTTTTCTCCCTTCTTTCCTGACTTCCCTTCCATGGCTGTGGCTTCCTATCTTCAGAGTACGGCACAGATCATGCAGAGTTTTTGTGAATGATAGTTTTGCATTCCCTACCCCCAGTATGTCTGACTCCATGGGTGAAGGCCAGTTTAAAGAATAGAATATGCATTTCTAACAGCTTCTTCAGTGATACTGATGCTCCTGGTTTGGCAACTATTCTTATACAGCCATTTCAAGGAAGTAAATGTATATTTAGTCATTACAGTCTGTTTAGAGCTAATAATGTCTGACCACACCACTGACAGTATAGAGACTTTTCAATTGTGTAAGTCCACTTCTGCCTGGTTCATGGTATATTTTGATATATATTACAGATATGGATAAGATCGTCATTACAGTATTAAATTTTTTGCTTTAATCAGGCACATATATTTTAAAGAAATTAAGAGGCAAATGTATTTATCTATGGATTTACCTTTAACTGTGCCATTACTTTTTTCCTGAAGATCCTTGTTTTCATTTCACTTAATAGCCCTCAAGTTTGAATAATGTCCTTCAGCATTTCTTACAGTGCAGGTTTTTTTAACAACAAATTCTTTGCTTTTCTTTTATCTGAAAATATATTTATTTCGCCATCATTGTGTAAAGATTGTGTGTTGATAGGGAATTTAAAGTTGACAGTTTTAAGTTTTCTTCCTTTAGCACATCTAAAAATTGATTCATCCACTGGTCTCCATTGTTTTTGTAACTTTTTTGCGGAACCAGGGATTGAACTCAGGCCCTTGTGCTTTGCCAGGCAAGCACTTATTCTACTGAGCCATCTCCCTAGCCCCCTCTCCATTGTTTTTGATAAGAAGTCAGTAGTCACTGAAATTGTTATTCCCTAAATACTATGAAATTGACTTCTGTTACCATCACAACTCTAACCAGTGCACACCCTTCATTATTTACCTCTCTAACCCTACCTTTTGCAATGTGGTCCTGTATGACTGATTCTGGGGAGGGAGCTTATTCACTCAGTGGGTATGTTGTCTCCTTAAATGCTGATCAGTTTTTACGCTGTACATGCTAATAGGGCATTTTGTGTTTATTTTCAAAATAATTAATTGCCTTTTCTTTCTACCTATTTTCTTCTGAATTGCTACCTATTTTCTTCTGAAAGGTGCCAGTATTTTTCCCATACTTGAGCTTAAAACCTTAAAGTTTTGCTCTTCTTTTATCTTTACACTTTATCAAATAGAATACTTTATACTTACTTATTATTTTAAAATAATAACATCCATAACATCCAAGTTATAGAGTCCAAAGTAAGACACATTTAAAGATGCAATGATTTCTTTTTCTAATCAGAAAAGCCTAGATTTTAAAAGCCTTTATTCTTCCTATTCTTTATTCTTTTTTCTCAGACCAGCTTAACTGTGAGTGTTATATTAGCAAGCTTCTGAAAACACTATTTTTATTTTGGTCATTATTTTCAGTGCCTCTTCATTTCTTAGGACAGTGTTTCTTTTTAGAGAAAAATTGTCATGATCTCCCAGTGCCGACTAATTTTTGGTAATGCATCTTAAGTGTGTCCAAATATAAAACTAAATGTATATCTGCTACTATGAATATTGAAGTTAGTGTTAATGTGACAAAAGATGTTGGTCAAAACCAAGTACAGCATGAATATGTTACAGATTCTGAATTAGGCACGGTCCTGTTCCACAGTGATGACTTAATTAGCCCATGGCTTGTCTGTCTTCAAATTTCTGAGAAGCCTTTGTTTCCATAGCACACTATGATATCATTTGACCTTCACTTGCTTCAAATGTCTCATTTGAGAAACAGATTCTCTTTCTTTTTCACATCATCAGTCTTTTACAGTTAAAACAGCACTACTTGTTATGGTAAGAGAGTAAATAATAATATACACAAATAGGATACAAAATCTATAGCTTTTCTGTAAACCAATAATGAACTAGATGAGAAGGAAATCAAGAAAATAGTTACATTCACGGTAGCTTAAAAAAAAACCCTAGGGATCAACCTAACTAATAAAGGTGAAAATTTTAGAACATTGGAGAGAGAAATTCACAACGATACTAGAATGACATTCCATGTTCATGGGTCAGCAGAATTAATGTTGTTAAAATAGCCATATTATCAAAAGCCGCCTACGGATTCAGTGCCACCCCCAGTACAATTCCAGACATTCTTCATAGAAATAAAAAAAAAAAAAAAAGTTGTAAAATTTTTATGGAAACACAAAATGCCAAAAATAGCAAAAACAGTCCTGAGCAAAAGAACTGAGACTGGTGGCATCACAAGACCCAATTTAAAATATGACAGACAAACCACAGTGAAAAAAACTGCATGGTATTGGCACAAAAGTAGATATAAACTGGAATAGGAGAACCAGAAACAAACCCATGCAACTACAGCTGTATAATTTCCTTTTTCTTCCTTTCTTTCTTTCTTTCTTTTTTTTTTTTTTTTTTTTTTTTTAGTGAAGGGTCTACACGGTGGTCAGGGTCTCACTACTAGAATGGACTCGTAGTGATCCACCTATTCATAGCCTCCCATGAGCTGGGATTACAAGTGCGTGCACCACGCCCAGTCTCAATTGCCGTCTCAGTGCACTCTGGGAGCAGAGTTGGCCTGGCAGGCCTGGGGATTGAACCCCCTGGCCCCTGTGCCTGCTTGTAGGCGCTTTAATCCACTGAGCTATTTGGCAGGCCCCTGCTATATAATTCTTGACAAAGTGCCCACAAACATACCTTGAGAAAAGTCGGTCTCTTAACAAATGGTGCTTAGCATTGGCCAAGCAATGGCCGTGACTCATCCACATGGCTGACACTGACAAAGGATTTCAAGATAAATCCTGAGGGGATTTCACTGACCTTATCAGACTCAAAAGCTACAACTCTTGGTGCATAGGTCCTGCTTTACCTTGGTCTTAACCATTCAGCAGAAAAGTATAAAAACGAAATATAAGAAGTAAAGCCATGCTGTTATGTTGAGCTGTAGGGGACTCAGGTCAACAATTTCTGACATTGTCAGTCAAGCGGAAGACCCAGTACTATTATGGGCTACTGGACTCTTTTAGAATATTTTACTGAGTTTACACACCTATAATATTCAAATAACGGAACTTAACAACAAAAAGGTGATGCAGATGAATGTCCATTTTTTTCTGTGTATTCAAATGGCTAGGATAGATATACAGCTACATTCTCTTAAATGAATAAAGGGATTTATTCTAATGGTGTTTGTAAGTAGGATATATGTCTGCATCTTGTATAGCAATTAACTACTAGGAAGAATGTATACAATTTGTTAATTATTGAAACTGACCTACCAGTTTGGTTTGAAACTGTCTCATTGCTATTTGTTTCTCAATAAATATATGGGGAATAAAATGGTGCTTAGAAAACTAGATAATGCATGTGAAAGATTAAAATTAGATCCCAATCTCTCATCCTGTATAAAAATCTATTCAGAGTGGATCAAAAACTTAGTTCTAAGACCTGAGACTTTGAACCTTCTAGAAAAACTTTTGAAGCCATAGGCAAAGACTTTTTGAATGGAATTCTCATAGTACAGGAGATAATAATGCGATCAAAAAAAGATATTATAGAAAATTAAAACATTTCTGTACAGCAAAGCAAAAAGCTGACAGAGTGAAGGGACAGTATACAGAATAAGAGAAAACCAGTCAGGTAGGAAATGAATAGTCACTTCTCAAAAGAAATATAAATGGTCATTCGCTTTAAAATCAGGAACAAGACAAAGATGTCTACTGTCTCCACTCCTATTCAATATAGTTTTGGAAATATTAGCCAGAGCAATTAGACAAGAGAGAGAAATAAAATGAATAAGGACTGGAAAAGAAGAAGTGAAATTATCATTATTTGCAGGTGACATGATACTCTACTTAGAGGACCTCAGATACTCCACCAAGAGTCTTATAGATTTAATCACCAAATTCTTCAATGTAGGGGAATACAAAGTCAACACCCAAAAATCAGTAGCACTTTTATACAAAAAGAATGAACACACTGAGAGAGAAATTAGGGAAACCACACCTTTCACAATAACATCCAAAAAAAAAAAAAGAAAAAAAGAAAAACAAAAACTGAGGAATCAATCTCACAAAGGATGCAAAAGATTTATACAGTGAAAATTATGGTCCTCTGAGAAGAGATTGAAGAGGGTTTGAGAAAATAGAAAAATATTCCATGCTTCTGGATAGGAAGAACCAACATTGTCAAAATGGCCATAGCCCCAAAATTGCTATACAGATTGAATGCAACCCTAATAAAATACCATTAGAATACCTCACAGAGCTAGAGAAAACTTTCGTCAAATTCATTTGGAACCAGAGGAGACCCATAATATCAAAAGCAATCCTGGGGGTGCTGGGGAGATGGCTCAGTGGGGCTGGGGAGATGGCTTAGTAGGATAAGCACTTGACTGGCAAACGCAAGGATCTGAGTTCAATCCCCGGTTCCGCAAAAAAAAAAAAGCAATCCTGGGAAAAAAGGAAAGGCAGGAGGTGTTGCAACCCCTGACCTGAAATTATACTATAAAGCTACTATGATAAAATCAGCTTGGTACTGACATAGAGGACCTGAGGATTAGTAGAACAGATTAGAAGATGCAGACACAACTGCAAACATGCTCAGCCATCTTATCTTTGATAAAAGGGCCACACAGGCTCACTGGAAGAAAGATAGTCTCTTTAAAAAATGGTGCTGGAAAAACTGGCTTTCCACATGCTGAAGGATAAAACTAAACTCATACCTATCACCATGAACAAAGCTACAGTCAAAATGGATCAAATATTTAAATATTAAAACAGAAATGCTAAAAGTTCTGGAGGAAAATGTAGGTAGAAATCTTAAAGACATAGTAATAGGTAGAGAGTTTATGAACAAAAACCAAACTGCACGGGGAATATTTCAAAGCACCAACAACTGGATCTCTTTGAAGTTTCTTCACTTCAAAGCAAATCTCCAACAAAGTAAAAAGAAAACTAACTGGGAAAAAATTATAGCCGAAAGTCCCTTAGACAAAGGCCTTCTATCTAGAACATACAAAGAATTTTAAAAAAATTAGGCATCCCAAATTCAAAGACCCAATCCAAAAATGGGCATCTGAGATGAATATACACTTCGCAGAGGAGAAATACAAATGGCAAATAAATATATGAAAAATGTTCAGCATCATTGGTATTTGAGAAATGCAAATTAAAACTACACTGACATTCCATCTCACCCCAGAAATGGCTAACATTAAGAAGTCAGCTAATAACAAATGCTGGGGAGGCTGTGGAAAAAAAGGAGCACTTCTGCATTGTTGGTAGGAGTGCAGACTTGTATGACCACTAAAAAGCTAGGTCGGAGATCCAATTCAAGCCAGCTATTCCCCCCACCCCAGGTATTTTTCCAGAACTGAAAACCTCATGCCACAGCAGTATATGTGCACCCATGTTTATAACAGCACTATTTGTTATAGCTAAATCCTAAGAACACCCCCGATGCCCATGAACTGAAGAATGGATAAGGTAGTTGTGTTATATTTACACAATGGAGTATTATTCAGCTATAAAACAGGATAAATTTGAGATTTTTGTTGGTAAATGGATGCAGCTAGAGAACATACTCTTTAAGTGAAATAAATCAGATCCGCATGTGCAAACATTGTATTGTGTCCTTAGTGTGAGAACCTGAAAGAGAAAAATGGAATCTAAAGAGTGTAAGAGACACTGGTGAAAGGCAATGAGCTTATTAAAAGGAAAGAGTTACTGAGTTGAGAAGAAGTACAGAAGAAGGAGTTAGGGAAAAAGATTTATGTATGTAAGCAGGATGGTTTGAACAATCGTACTGTGCATTTCTGCTGGTCTATGAAAAGTAGTAGTTAATGCTTTAATTTGTTTTATCTCCTTTTTTTAATTGTTTCTTTTTTTCTTAATTTCATATGTATTTCTTTGTTTTTATCTTCTTCCAATTTTACGTGCATATCTGGTAATATGAATAACTGGTTGGAAGACAACACTATGTATTACAAAAAATACTGTGAAATTCATATTACTTTGTTAAGTGAAAATCTGTATCACTGGTAATTTTTTATTTAATTCTAAGTTGTACTCTTCTTGAAAAATAAAAAAATATAAATGATCAATAAGTGTATGAAAACTGTTCAGTATCTTCACTCATTAAGGAAATTCAAATCAACCTACATTAAAAATCCCACTGCAGTCAAAATGGCTATAGGAAGAATACAGTGCACAGTGCTTGGGAGGCTGAAAACAGGAGACTCACTAAATGTCTGATCTGTGTAGTGAGACCCTGTTGACTCTATAGAGCCTGTACTAAATAAAAAAAATACAGTGTATATACCTACCTAGTTATCTACTTATATCCTCTTACATACATTTATGCATACATGCACATATACTACATAAAAGCTCACAAGGCTGTGAGATAAAGGAGCTATTGTTCACTGCTAGTGAGAATGTAAATTACTATAGCCACCATGGAAATCAATAGGAATGTTCCTCAAAAGCCTAAAATTAGAGCTGTCACTAATACTTTTAGTATTAATTCCTCAGGATTAATGCAATTAAAATCTCAGGTCTTAAAGTCAGCATACTACAGGGACAAGGAATTAAAGTCGGCACACTGCAGGACTACAGGGATACCTCCATAGCTATGTTTATCGTGATACAATTGCCAGTAGCCAAGATACAGAGCCATCCTAGACTCCTATCAATAGATGAGTGGATAAAGATGTGATATAAATGTGATATTATAAAATGTTTCAAAGCAGAGGAAATTAAATACTGTAAGTATGTAAGGTGATAGCTGTTATTAATTAGCTTGATTATATTATTCAGCTATAAAGAATAATAAAATTATACCATTAACAAAAAAATGAATGGGACAGAAGATCATGTTAAGTGAAATAAAGCAGACTCAGAAGAACAGATTTTGCAGATTTTCTTTGATATGTGCAATCTGAAAAAGTGAAATGAAAGTAGGAGGGAGTCTAGTATTAGAAAAGAGGAAGGAATAAAGGGAAAAAAAGGGGGATATAAGGGAGGATACTGGGGATATGGAAAAAAGTTGCAAGTTATCTCATTAGGAGATCATCACCATGGCATGAATTTTTGAAGCAAAAAGGTTGTCCACTGTACCCTATTATGAGAAACAGGTTATAAAACAACATATATGGCATTACTAGTTTCTAATTTTCAAAAATATATTAGTGTATAGAGCTATCAAGAAATAGTCTTAGAGGGCTGGCCAAATAGCTCAGCAGAATAAAGCACCTGCAAACAGGCACAGGGACTGGGAGTTTGATCCTCAGGCCTGCCATGCTGGACCCGCCCCAGGATGTAATGAGACAGCAGTTGAGGCTGGGTGTGGTAGCATGTGCCTGTAATCCCAGTTCTTGGGAGGCTGTAAACAGGCAGGTCACTATGAGTC
>NW_004524826.1:2877514-2880373 GCF_000260255.1 Octodon degus | reverse complement strand
TAAAGATTTAAAATTTTTGAATTTAGTTCAACTTATAATACCACATTTCCAAGAAAAATGAACCTTTTGCAAAGACACTTAAATAAAATCATATGAAGATACACAAAAATGAAATTATCCAAAACTTCTTGTAAAGAAAAAAATCATTAAAGCATATACATAAAAATATTAGCTATGGAAGAACAAAATTAAATAGCATCTTATTCCACATTAGAAAAAAAAAAAGAACTAAGTGTGTAACAAACTACATTAATTATAGGACTGAAAGAAAAGACCTGTCCTCTTTGAATTTTATACTTAGCAAACATACCTTTGAAAACAAAAAGTAAGATTTTCTAGTTATATAAACTTGAAATATTTTAATACCTACAGAAGTAGCGTGTAGGAAATAACAAAGAGCATAATTCAAAAGGCAAGAGAAGTTGCAGTATGCTCCTGGATGAACAATAAAGAGCTCTCGATATGATAGTTATGCAGGACTATATAAAAATATATTAGATGAACCCTTATTTAAAGGTCATTGCAGATTTCTATGAAACAGTGCCAATCTTATGTTGGGTTATAAACTTATTTTTTTCCATATATGTGTGTGTATGTGTGTATAAAAGACAGGGAAGAAGAAATATAAAGCCAACAGAAAATGGAAATATACTTTTTAAAGTTTCTAATACTAGGTGAAGGTATCATACAATGTCTTTTAAATAAATTGTAAGTCAGAGATATAGTATAAATCCTAGCACAAAAATTAAGATTAACCAATATTCAGAAAATTAAATGCTAATTAATTAAAAATTAAATGTTTTTGAACAATTGAACTAAGAAAAAGTTTTCATGATAGCGAAGAAGTACTAAGAGTAAAATATAAGATAAATACTGGAATGGCAAATAAATGACCAGCACTGCTAGCAGTTTGAGGATAGGCTATCGCACAAAGTTCTAGTGTGTTGTGGACATGCATAATGACTGTAACAGTTACTGGTGTCTAGGCATCACTTGTGGAACTGAGCTACAGCTATTTCTTTGAAATCCACCCTGTAGACTCAGGTGGAATCATGACCCATAGGGTGGAAGAGAAGTTCATTTGTAGAGTGTGCTGATGGAAATATTTTGTTGCTCAACACAAAAGAATAACTGAAAGACTACTATTGTATACCTCTTACTCTCTTGAGTTTATTTGTTTGCCCTATTTGGTGGGTTCTTTCCATTCTCATTCATGTGGCTGTGATCAATTTGCTGCCTCTCTAGAACATCATTTAGTAGTCTGTGTAGGCTTGGCTTTGTCATCATGAAATTCTTTAGTTGTTTGTTGTCATGGAAGTATATCCCTTCTCAATTATACTTGAAAGAGAGTTTTGCAGGATATATCAGTCTGGGTTGGAATTTGTTTTCTTGCAAGACTTGGAAGTACTTTGCTCCATGCTCTTCTTGCCTTGATGGTTTGTGAAGAAAAATCTGCCGTTATTCTGATGGGTTTTCCTATAAATGTAATCTGTTTCTTTTCTTTAGCAGCTTTTAGTATACTGTTCCTATGCTGAATTTCTGGGATCTTGATTATTATATGTCTGGGTGTGGTTTTCATTGGGTTGATGTTATTTGGAGTTCTATATGCTTCGGTTACGTGAATATCAGATTATTGCTCCATATTTGAGAAGTTTTCTGCTATTACTTCTGCCCATATTCTTTTTATATCATTTGTATTGATTCCTTCATTCATATTGATGCCTATTAGTCTTACATTGTTCATCTTTGCATCATCTTTCAGGTATTGAATTATTTTTTCCTGCATCCTAGTTGTTTTAAAGAGATCTTTTCTTACTTTTTCACTAGCTGCAATGGTGTCTTTAAGGTCAGAAAGTCTATTTTCACTTTACCTCAAATGGTTTTGCCAGCTTGTGATTGAGGTTTTAATTTCCTGTATATCACTTTGAACCTGTTTCACACATTCTATTTCATTCCTAAATTGCTTATTCTGGGGTTCCATCATTTTTATATTCTGCTTATTTTTTTATCAGTGTATTCTTTAGAAGCACTTAATGCTTCTTTGATTATAGTTATCACTACATTTTTTAGTTCGGAAATTATTTATGATCTGATTTCTTCTATACCTTTCTGCAGTTGTTTCTTTACTGCCAACGCTATTATTTCAGAGATATCTGGCATGTGATTTCCAGTTTCCTCAGTGTTAGTGTCTTCTACAATTCTACTGGGTGAACTCGGGGCCTGAGACTGCATTTTGTTCCTTCTCTTTGTTATTTTGTATACTGCTGTCTTCTGACCTTTGGTGTAGAGCGTAGAGTTATTACCTTAGCACCAGGTCTGGATCTACGAAGTTCAGATTCCTTCAGGTGAGTGTTGTTTGGATCTGGCTGCTGTGCTCCACTTCTTTCTGCAACAGCCATTAGAGTTGAGCCCTTTATGTCACTCTGGCAAGATGTTCTGCTCCTGAATCAGCTGAGTGGGTCTTGCCTCTAGCCTCTTTGCAAGGAGTTCTGCTGAAGGCTTCTGTGCTGGGCCTGCACTCTGGGTCGAATGAGGATCCGCAGGAACTGAGTGGTCTCATTCACATGCCAGGCCTGGGCGCTGGGTCTATTCAGGATCCCGTGGGCCCTGAGTCGTCTCACTCCTTAAGTGTATTTTTAAAGAAATTAAGAATTGTAAAAATGTGCGGTAATTAACTTGGTTATAATAATTGTTTTGCAATGTATATGTATCTTAAAACACGTAGTTTTAAATATATTTCAGTTTGGCATTATACGTAATAAAAAAAGGCAGTAAATACACATATTAAGGTTTGAATTACTTAGTGATTAGGTTTTTACATAAGCATCCATATAATCCAGCATATGTGTGTGTGTGTGT